>NW_009919673.1:0-11595 GCF_000696875.1 Nestor notabilis
AACTTCATGAGATTGGCATCAGCCCACCTCTTAAGCTTGTCAAGGTCTTTCTGGATGGCATCCCTTCCCTCCAGCGTATCAACCGAGCCATGCAGCTTGGTGTCATACGCAAACTTGCTGAGGGTGCACTCAATCCCACTGTACATGTCACCGACAAAGATATTGAACAAGACAGGTCCCAACACCGATCCCTGAGGGACACCACTCGTTACTGTTTTCCAACTGGACATTGAACCATTGACCACAGCTCTTTGTGTGCGGCCATCCAGCCAGTTCTTTATCCACCGAGTGGTCTATCTATCAAATTGATGTCTTTCCAAGTTAGAGAGAAGGATGTCGTGTGGGACAGCATTCTTGTAATTTTTTTTGTTTACTTACAGGAACAAAAAATAATAAAACTTCAGTAGAAATTCTGTAATTTTGACAGAAGTATCATATCTAAAGTGTGAAGACCATTTAACACATTAACACAGAGGACGTGATGCAGCCTTTGTAGGTGTTATGTATACCACTGGTAGAAATAGTTGGTTTGTTTGGCTTGTTTGGTTTGTTGTTTTATTTTTTCTTCCCCCTTATATTTGCCAGAAATAATATGTGCTGCATATAACTGGTTTCTTTTTACACTGAATGGTTTGGAAACATTTTGAAGTCAGTCTTACTATCTGTGGTTTTCTAGTACTTTGCCAGAATGTGATTCTGCCTTAGCCACCACAGGACATTTTCCTCTCTTCATCTCCAGGAGCTCAACTCGCCTTTCATTATAGGGAGTGCATGGAGGAGATGAGGAGAAAATGTTGGAATTGTCCAGCCTCTGTACTACTACTGAGAAAATATTGCATACCTCTTTCTGTAAACTTTATTTGCATTCTGTCCCTATTTGCTAAAAAATAAAGGTTAAACATTTTTGTGGCTGCAAGAAAAGAGCAACTTTTGAGAAAGTAGTAAGGGCAGAAACAAAGGACCAGCAGAATTTTACTGGGGCTGCTTTAACTTTTTTAAACAAGGATATATTCCATCAGCCTGATTTAATATTTGCTGAGCCTTGAGTTATGTTTTCAGAAACTTATATCATTCATGTTTGAGTATCTGTATTCCTCCTAGCATAATGCTCAAACCAAAGCCTTATCCAGTAAAAGAGATGACTTGTGCTGTAGATCATAAGTGTATTGTGAATGCATCCCAGGCATAGATTTATTTTTTCTAAGATTCTTGCAAATAATTTCAGTAGCTTACATTCTGTTAGGAACATTCACCTTTTTCACTGCATTGCTTGTTTAGCAAGCTGTTTCCCATTTTGCATTCATGTATTTGGCTTATTAAATATAGAACATCCCCAATGAGTTTAGCTGGTTAATTTTTCCATGCCATTTTCCAGTTTGAGCTCCTCTTTGAACCCTCATTCTGTTTGCCACTCCTCCCAGGCTATTGCCGCTCACTTATCTGAAGGATTAGTGCAGATACTGAATGAAAATGCTAAGGACATATTAATCTCATATAACAAGACACTTGTAACACTTTTAGTTAAACATTAAGTTATCTTATGGGGACTGATTGTACAAAAGCTGTATTTTTGCACTTTGCTTTGCAGTGTCATATAGAAAATTTTCAGAAGCATTGCACCAGTTGTGGTGTGTGCTTCCACCTTTCCTTTAGGATGGGCTATGTACTTTTTAAAAAGAAATATGCCTCTTTTATTTATTTGGATACTGAATAATCGTCATTCACTGCTTTAACAGCTTCTCAACTGTGTTACTAAGTTGATCAGTATCTCTGAATATATAGGTGAAAGCAGTTGTTCTGAAATTGCTTGGATAGCCCTATTTTAATGTCATAAACCATAATTCTTTGAGAAATGTGTTATTTTTTCATTTTTCCCACAATCCTGTCCCTTCCTTTAGCCTATTGGCTAGTTGTAGTCAAAATTACCAAGAATGATTTTAAATTTTTTGTTCTGTTTAGAGAGCTCTGAAAGATTTCCCTATTGTATATTTTGGTTTTGCAGCACAGAGATACTTGGGAGTCGTTCAGAAGACTGTTGTTGTTTACCCCTGGGAATTTTTTTTTTTCCTGAAAGTATTATAAAAATATTTAATTAAAATTTAAAAATATGGAAGAACACCTCACATAATCTGATTTGACAGTTGCTTTTTGGTCTTGCTAATCTCTCACAGATAGGAGATTTTAGTAGTCATTTCTAAGCATATTATTTTTTAAGTGTTCTATATGTAATCTCTCAGGTATAAACAAATATTATTCATTGGATAAGTCAGAAGAAGTAACTTCATGGAACATCTTAAGGAGATTTCATGTGGAGGTCTCTAAAAATCCTTATACCTAGCATTGTGGTTGGACTCAATGATCTTAAAGGTCTTTTCCAACCTTAATGATTCTGTGATTCTATTAAATCAGAAATGGTTATGAGTGGCTTAGTTCCAGCAGTACAATGGTACTTCACTAATCATTCTATTTACCCAATAAAAGTAAGCTGTAAAAACACAGCACATTTTTTGTTTGCCTAGGTAAGTGGAGCGTGAGACTTTGAGCAGAAGAGTATGCCTTCCTAGTCTAGACAGCACCTTCATGAAGAAATCACTATAAGCAGAAATAGAGCACTTCCTATGATTAGGCACAACCATTCAATGACATCTGCTTTTCCAAAAATGTGTGGGTAGAGTAGAGATTTTATTCTAACATTAATTTAAATATTGTTCTGAGCTTTTCTAAGCTTTCTATGTATAGCAGACATCAAGCTTCAGTTGAATTGAGTAGTAAAATCTGGCTGACCTAATATAGATTCAGCTATGACTTTTCAAGGAACAGCAGTACCTGAAACATCCAAAAATCATTGTTACATATTCTCTCACACAATACTGACCAGTTTAAAAGTCATGATACAGTTCAAAAATAACAAATGTCGAGGAGGGTAGGAAATGATTTTACTTTTCTTTTAGTTTGAGCCTTTTTGGCTTATTTTCATTCTCCCTGTTTGCTGGCATAGTGTGGAGTTATAATGCTTGGACACACTGCACAGCAAGTCTTCCTGTTCCACTCAAGAAGCTCCCAGATAGTAACTAAATGCACAGTTAGTAAAGGTTGCAAAGCTGCTTGAGATAAAAGTACAATGAGGAGTATCAGGACTTTTAGGTTCTAGTTGGCAGAATGGCTTTAGTAGGCGAGGAACAGGATGGCTAAGCATCACTTGATTATGTGAATGCTGAAGAAGCCTTGTGGATGGTAGATTTGGCTGTGCATTTTCACAGAGAGTGCCCGAGTTTTAATCCCAGTTCTACTCCCAGTAGTTCTGTGAAATATGACATTAGTTTATTTGAAAGAGGGAGTTGAGGGTTGCCTGGCTCTGGGATAGAGATAGGAGACTTTGATTCTAAAATTCTGTGCTGTAAAGACATATTCTAACTGCTTAGTCAAACATCTGCATATAGAAACTATAAAATCCAAATCTTTAAAATCTTGGCTTCCACCCCAATGTACTTTTTTTTTTTTTTTTTTTGTACTAAGAAGTACCTGATGTATATTTCTACCTGAATTTCTTATTAATATATGAAACTTCATTAGGAGATGCAGACAGGAATCATAGTGCTAAATGTGAGTTCCATAAAAGATGTGTGACATTTGGCAGATCTGAGGAATTTTCAGCACAAACCTCATCGCCTTTTCTTTTGCACTTTAGTGTTGCTAAATGGCTAGATTTTTATTGCTTGTATGTGGGTGGACTTCTGCCTTAGATTGACTTGGAGAAGCAGAATTTGAGGCAGTGCTTGGAAACAGTATATTTAGTGAGTTTTGAGGGAGGGAAATGTGATGGATATATGGAGGGAAGGAAGAGATCAGGGTATTTTTTGGCATGGGGGAGAACAGCACATTTTTTGTTCTTTGGCAGGAAGATTCAGTCTTCCTGTCCTCTGAGAGCTATCTTGTAGTTTATAACCTCAGTAGTGTCAGTCTGAGGGTGAGTAAAAACTGTTTGTGAGTCTTAACAGTTACCAACATCATTCTGCGTGCACAGAATAAAATATTTTAGACAGGATGTCATCAAGGTATTCTTCAGCACTTTATAATGATGTCTTAGAAGAAAAAGGAGGAATGTTTGTTGTAAATGAGAATGTGTGTCTATGCAGTTTTTAAGTATCTAGTCTATTTCTGTCTCATTATATTCCCAGTCTTTTGATCTCCTCCTTTAGGCTTTCAGAGCAAAAGAAGACCCACCAGGTAGGCCTCTGCTGTACTCTGCTCTACTTGATTTTGGAATTGTAAGTGTATTTGTTCTTCAGGATGTGTTCTTACCATTTTCTATAAGAACTGCTTTTTATGATGCAAAACTTCAATCAAACCGTAATTCTTCAGCAACCAAGCCACATCAACCTTTTGTTGTCTGTTATGTTAGTAATATGTAAGAGATTTCTCTTCTATTTTCTTGGTTTGTTGATAAAATCAACCCAAAGTGAATAAGCTGTTGAGTAATGTGGGATAGGGAACATTGTGCTGTCAGCAATGTAATGCTGACCCTGTCCTTTTGTCAGTCTTGATTTACTGGCAACACAGTTAAAGTTTCTACAAGCAAGTGAGCAGGTGGTGATACTGAAAGAAAGGCAGAGAAAAGAGCAGCTTGACCTTTTACTTAATTTAATGGACACACTTTACAACTGCATGAATAATGGGGATTTAGTTGTAATACAAAAGCTGAAAGAAAAAAATTCCTTCAACAATTTAAATACTTTTTTTTTTCCCCAAATTTTGACCATTTAACATACCTTCTTTAAGATAAGCAAAGCGTATTTGGAGTCAAATGTATCACATATGTACAAAGGAAGTATGCTTTTTTTGCTGAGCAACTCCTGCTTTAACAAAGGAGATTTCTAAACAGGGAGTGTAGCACACCTGTATGCAGACCTGTCCTCGATTTGTACTCTGGGCTTGGTACGCTTGGACTTCTCACTGCTTAAAAGCTCAAATCTGCAGCAGTAATATTAGAAGAGCACATGTTGTATAAACATGTTAACTGTTAATATCAGAAGTACAGATAAAATTGTATTATGTCTTGTGGTGTTTATTAAAGTATTCTTTCTAAAGTGGATTAAGCTGCTTTTACTTTTGTGTATGCTATGTGTTTTTCATTCAAATGCAACATCTATATATCACCATTTAAAACACGAAAAATTAACCCTGATAATATGGAGAAAAAAAAATGTTTAAAATATTAATTCAGGAAAATAATTGCATGCTATCATTTCACCCCTTTCTGCACTGGTTTAAGAAATCCTGTAGAGTTCTTCCACAATTGAGAGTATTCTTTGATGTTTCATCTTCTCAATTCCATCACTAAGTTCCTTTGTAATTAGCAAAATGTAACACATCTTCTTGACAGGAAAGCTGAAAAGCAAGCTTTTTTTTGTAAAAAAAGAAGAAAATAATAAAAGTTATGCAGATTAACTAAACAATTCAAGTAATCAGAGAACTTCACCAAGGCAAAATCCTCCAAAATTCACTTTTAGGAAAGTCTAAGGTGTAAATTGCAAGGAGTAAGAACAGTTGTGCATATCGACAGAATATGTAAAACTGTAGCTGGGTAAATAAAGTCTATGGTTACTTCTCTCTTGCTAGTCAAGTGCATCACTCTTTCAACAACAGAAGTGGGTGCTATAACTTCTCAAAATGAAGGCTGAGGCAAGGATGTCGCTATGCATTACATTTGGAAGCAAACAACAAGTTGGAGTTAGACAGGAAGGGAAAGGGAAGGAACAACTTGATTATAAAGGGTACAAGTAATTACATGTGGATGTTGGACATGTGAGCTAAGAATTACAAAGCAAGACTTTGGTAGAACCTTCTAATAGGACCTATTGGGTCCTTAAATGTAAGCAGCTTTACTATAAAGCTTAAAGACAATGCATTACATGGTTAGTTTTGGTTGCAATGGATGGGACTTACTGAACCATAAGCCTGTTTCAGTGGTTTAGGACAATTTTTATTTGCAGAAGAGCACTTCTTGTTTGTGTATGCACCTATCTGGTAAGAGTTCTGTTGATCGAGAGCACAAAGTGTTCTGCTTGTGAGAATAAATACAATGATTTTGATCCTTGAATTGCTGCTAACTGCCAGAGGAAACATAGCTTACCCTCTCAGACCTTCTTTTTTCATCAACTTAAAATACCTTTGGAAGTTGGAAGAGGATCACTGTTTGTGTCAGGGACCTGTGAAGGGTTATTCCCTAAAAGAAGAGAGCTGGGAGTGAGGGCTGACCCCAGCACAGGATAGACAGTGCCTGCCTCATCCCACAGCACTTCAGATGGATGAGTAGGGTGGTGAGAGCAGCAGGTCCCATCAACAGTCCAGTTAGTATTATGTGAAACAAGGACACAAGGTCCCTGGGTAAATCCAGGAAATCCAAGCAATAGTTTAGAAACAGTCCAGAGACACCACACTTATGACACAGTTCAGTCTCTGGGCTGAGCTCAAACGGGACTCCTAGGCCCATGGGAAGTGGTGCAGGGAGGCTGTAGGCGAGTCTAGTGATAACCAGTGAAGCCTATTAGACCCCACAGAGCCCTTGAGAGCTCATTGGAAAAAAAAAATTCTAGCAAAAATCAGACAGTTCTTCAGATGCAGAAGCTGTCATTTCTATTGCAAACGATGTGAGCACAGCCATTACTACCTCCCCTTTCCTACCTCACCTTCTTTTTCCATGGAAAAGCAAGGAGCAAAGCAGATGAGCCAGGGGGAACACACACCATTTTCTCTGTCTCTTTTTATTAGAGCATGAGTCAGCTTTATTGGCTTCTCCCTTCGCAGGACAGGGCGCTTTAGTGTCACAGAAAGGGGTGTACATAAGTAAATTTCCCCTGCTTTTTCCTGAGTGCTTTTATGGAGTATATCTGAAGCTCAGAAAACCTAGTAAAAATTATAGCAGTGAGTGGACTTCAGAAAGTGCTCTTCTTTAACCCAGCAGGTAATGAACCTCTTAGCTTCTCTTGTTAATTCAGAACGTAAAGGTCATTAGCCTTTAAATAAGTTACAGAGGAAATACCTCATAGAGTTTCATTATAGCTCATCCAGTTACAGTGTTGGAGAGATTGATTTATGCTTGAGACACCAGAGGTTTATCTTTGTTGTCATAAAGGTTATTCTCCTCCAGCAAGATAGGCCTCTCTGGTCTCTGTCTTTACCTTGCCCATCCTATCTTATGCTCAGCAAAACTAGGAAATTAGTCCTTTTTTTGTCACTTCTGCAGAATAATTTATTTTAAAAGCATGAGAAAGTCCAGAAAGTGGAGAGAGCTCTTCATTACTTACTATATTCTCAGTGTAGCAGGAAACAGACCTCAAAACCAAGAATCCTTTTAAAGTCTGGCTGCATTTACTCACTGTTAGCTGTCATATTTACTAAACTGAATAATTTGATACCACCAGCATCACCTCACTACTTGTCTTCCTTTCCAGATGATTCATCTAAATGTTTAATAATGTAAGCATTAGTTGTAGCACAGATATCTCTGAACCCCTTCTTGTGAACTCCCTCATTATGAAAATTGACCATCTGCTTCTACTATCCATATCAATATCTTAAACAATTACTTATCCACTGAAAGATCTTTCATATCATGGCTATTTCCTTAGATGACTGACGAATGAACTTGCTAAGTGCCTCTGTAAAATCAAATGACCCTACCTTGTCCATATACTCACTGACTTTCCTGGTTCAACCTCACAGTTAATCCTGCTCTGAGCAGGAGGTTGGACTACAGAACTTCTGGGGTCCCTTCAGCCTGTGACTCCTCTAGAGAACTTCAGTGGGTTTGTGACCCAGGGCTATCCTGTATAGAAATCATGCTGACTATTGCTCAACACGCCATACTTATACAAGAGTCCACGTTTCTGTTACAGTTTCTGCTAATTTGGTTTGCATGTACATCAGTCTTACTGGTTTGTGGTTTCCCACATGATCCTTTCAAAAAATTCCCACAACACTTTCCATTCTTCAGTTCCCTCACAGTTGGATGGCTTTATATGTTAAATGTGCACAACATAGCTAGAAACTGCAGCTCACTCCTATTTTCTCCACTAGTCATTCACACTCCGACTTGAGACAAATCATGACTACAGTTTCAAGCTGCAACTAAAATTTGAATTTGCAGACTTAATTCAGTATTGACCTTGTTTACAGTAGCCTAGCTATCATCTCACTCATCCTTAGGGGCTCTTCTGTGTGGTTTTTTGTTGTTGGTTTGTTTTTGTTGGGTTTTTGGTTGTTGTTGTTGTTGGGTTTTGTTTGATTGGTTGGTTGGTTTGATTTGGGTTTTTTTCCCTATGGCAACCTGTTACTTGGTATCCCATTGTTCTTGATCCATAGACTTTCCCTGTACTAGCACAAGGATTATAGTTTCAAGGAAGCCCTAAACTCCCTTGTTTTCCTAAATTATTTGGGCATGTGGTACATATGTTCCCTAATACCTGGGGTGAAATTTGACATTGTATTGTCACAGAAAACTTTCATATTAATATCATGTTCTGTTCAATAACTTGTGAAATAAAGTAGGCAAGTATTATAAAACATTCCATTGTTGACTGATGTTGGCTCAAAAAGCATAGCAAATGTCTCTGCATAAATCTTGATATCTGTGTCTAAGGAGGTAAAAGCATGTATAGGTCTTCTTTATTTCAGTGATTCTTTTTGCTACTCAAAATTAACACGGTAATGGGATATTCACACCAGGATTTATTACTCAATCCATGATATACTGATAGTACTACATGATCTGAAAGCAAGCAGTTTAGTAGGAAATGCTCAAAAGAACTGACATTATTATCAAGATCTGTTGCAAAATGCACAAGTATTTCAAATAATTCAATTTTCTTATGGTATTTCTTGGTTACAGAAATTTTTGTGTTAATATTGCTATAAGTATTCACAATATTCTCCCTGTAGGCTTCTAGGCTGTATTTATCTTAATGAATTTCCTTGCATAGTGTTTTGCTTTGAACAGACTGTTCAAAAATAGAGATCATGAGATCCATGCGTACAGATCTGTGTGTATTTCAAATGTCTGTAGCAGACAGCAGTGAGAAGACAGGAAGCAATTGCCAGATCTAACTGTATCTTATCGTACTCCTCTGAGAATATTTTTCTTTGGGACTGTAAGATTTAACTCTGTAGCACTCCTTTCACTGAGCATCTCTGCCTGTTTCTTTGCATCAAAATAAGTTTCAGAATGAAACCATCAGTGTTTTATAGTTAGTGAAGAAAAAACAAAAAACTAAGAACAGCTAATCATAATGGCATCCCAGAAGCAGTAGACCACATACCATTTCTTATTGTTAACACTGAAATGAAAACACAAAAAACCCTTATGAAATTAGCATGAAAATGGACCTTGACTTTCTAGTTCTGTACAGTAAGACCATAGTATGAACTGAACTAATGTGATTTCTTACCTTGAAAATAAGAGATGCAGAAATACTCCTTAATGTGAAAAAAGTACATAGGAAGAAAATAATCTGCCTTGCTCTCTTTTTTGGCCAGCTTTTATTGGCTTTGCTCAACACTAGGAAACAAAATGAATAAAAGCTATTACATTTTTATTGTCTATATTGTTAAATTGATGAAAACACATATTTCAGCTGCTTTACATTTGATACAATTATTTTTTTACACATCTCCAGGAGTGCTGTCAGGAGATGACAGAAGTAGTTAGTCTTTGGCAATTTAGGATGTGGATATTTTGATAGCCTTTTTCTCAGACTAGATTTTACAGGGGTTTTTTTTACATATTTTATTTCCAGTTTTTAATGATTGTAGATTCAATCCAGCAATGAATTAAATAACAGATAAATCCACAGAACACTTCTATATGCATACTGCTTGCAGTAAATGATTGATCTCTATTCAAAATTAAAATTGAAATTATGTTGAAAAGCTTCCATGTATCTTGTAGCAGAATGCTCACCATGATGTAAAGGGCTTTTTATTTAGGAGGCACCCACAGGCTGTATCTGTGACTGCAACATGCTAACGACAGAAATGAGAGTACGAGCTATACATCATTTTACTTGGGCCATTCAGATTTACCTTCCCAGGGTATTGAAACTTTGTTTCTGTAGTACTGGATTATCATTCCATGGTTCAATAAGATCTGAGCTGCAGCTACTGTTATTCGTAACTCAGATTCTTAAATAATGACTTAGGTATTTTACCTCCCGCCTTTCTGTTGTTTCAGTACTAGGAAAAAACAAAACAGCAACAAAGAAAATTCCAAAGAAGCAGGAACTTCTGTAAGCTCATATTATCTTAGAGCCTTGAATATAAGGCATTACTAATTTTTAATATCTGAGAACTTGAATTTGATTTGTTTTCTTCTTTATAATTCCAACAGTTCTAAAAGAAAAACTGTATTTTTTTCAAAGGTAAAAGGTTTAGCACTTTCATAATTTAAACAATTGCGGAGAATTGCAGAGAGTATAGGATAAAATATTGACACACTCTTTTTCATAAATGCTATTAGGAAAATGTACCAAGATGAAAAAGAAAAGGAAGAGCTACCCCTGTTACTTGAATAATAGCGATAAACGTGAAGATCTTCCCTGCCTGTTAAAAAGCCTGTAAGTTAAAGTTATTTACTCGGGCAGGGGATGGAGCAGGGAGATTAGCTTATTTTTGGGTTGTCCAAGTCAATTTAATAGTCATACTGAAGTCACGCAATTGAACAATACTTATATCAAGTCTCTGGTGTGGAGGTTGATAAGCAATAAGCACCTATAAAGTTTAATGGACTATTCGTAATGGATAGTATTCTCTCTAAGTACCCAAAGTTATCTCCAGACCCACAGTGCTGAATTACACTTGCTTCTGTTTTTAATTAATGCTCTTAAGCTCTTAACTCCAATGTTATTTCCAGTTGTCCAGGCACAATGAATTGAAGTTAATTTATTCAAACTGAGCTAAGTGTCATAATAAGGAGCATAGTCTTCTTTGCACCTGGCCAAATGTTTATTGTCTTCCAAACAACTTTGCTTTGAAGGCCTTTATTGTTGCCTTCTAGTCTATGTTATGTAGAACTAAACTCAGCTGTTGCAAATAGCAGTTTTGTCTGACAAATAAAGATATTTATGCCTCTCCTATTGTTGTTAGGCAGGAGTACTAATACATTTGGGATATCTGAGCATGTAAATAATTTGAAATGACAAATGTCTGAAAGCATACAATTTTAATTTCAACTAGCGAAAGCTGTGTTTGCTTGAAATCACAGGAGCTCTCCACTAAAAAAAAAAAAATCAACGTTTTTTTTTTAAATGGATTTACTTGTTTATTTTGATAGGAAGTTATAAAAAATATTTTCAAAATGCCTGTGTTATATACCATGACTATATTATATATCATATATTAACAAATGTGTGGGGTTCTTTTTGTTTTTGTTTAATTAACAATCTCCCTCACCCCTTCCACCCTTCCATTTAAAACAATATATTAAAAAATATTTTGGAATATAATATCTCATGGAAAAATTCAGGAATTTGTCTTTGTCTCTTTCATGTCTTCCAGGTAACATCTAGATTAAGGTGTGTCCTGGGTTCAGCTACAGCAGTC
>NW_009919674.1:0-16205 GCF_000696875.1 Nestor notabilis
GGGCGGGGGCTGTGGCCCAGCAGCCGGGGCACTGAGCCTCCCGCTGTGCCTGCAGGTGCGGAGGACTCGTTCAATGTCCTGGACCTGGCGGAGTACACCAAGAACCGGCCCTGGTGGCGCAAGGTCTTTGCCCCCAGCTCGGGGTCAAGCGCTGAGAAATACAACGTGGCCACGCAGCTGCTGATCGGAGGGGTCACAGGATGGTAAGAGGTGCTGGGGGCTGCTGTTGCTGCTTGTAGCAGGCAGGATGCTGGGCTTTTGGGAAGGCAGCCGCAGGGGGGCATCTGGCAGCCTGTCAGAGAACACAGGTGTCCAGCACGCTCAGCCCACTGCGCCCTGGCATGGTCTGAAACACTGTCTCTAGCATGGAGCTGAAGAAGTGAGACTGACTCCTAGGGAAGAAAATGGCATCAGGCTTTAATTTTTGAGGTGAGATAAGTCTCTTTAACTTGTGGGATAAAGCAGTGGTGTTAAACTTACGACAGGCAAGTGTGAGCCTCTTGGAACAAGGATCCCTTCCTCCCTGGAGATGGATGTGCTTCAGACATCTGCACTGAAACCTCCTATGGAGGTGGCTCATTGTGTCTGCAGGCATGGTTCATGGGTTTTGTGTCACTTGCAGCAAGTGCTGGTGGCTTGTGGCTCTGTTTGCAACTTCATTCCCACAGCAGCATTGTTTGAGTTGAAAACTTGGTGTAATCACACTGCTTTGCTTCTTGCCGTGCCTGTCATCTTCAGCTGGCATGGGGTGAATTTAAAAGTGTAGGGCAGATCTCTCTCTTGTATCTTCAATAAATGTATGTATTCAGAAATGGGTGAGAGGGGGTTGCTGTGTTGTTTTGCAGTGTTGGTAAGGAAACTGTGGTCAAAGTCTGCTTTTGGTGATTCAATACATCAGCCCTTTGCTGAGCAATGGGGTGCTGCTTGCTTGAGTTCTGGTGGCTGCAGTGATGTCTTTCCTGTTGAGAATGTGTAATCTTGGAGACCAGTACAGCTTCAGATCGCTGCTGTCTGCTTGCTTCAGCAGTTTCCTCTTCTGAGAAATGAAAAGCAGGTAGTTGTTTGGGCAACAAAGCAGCTTGCCTTGTGGTCTGCTTCCCATGCTCTGTCATGGAGCAGCAGCAGATGTGCTGCCTAATTTCCCTTCAGAGATGACACCAGTTAAAACAAAGACAAAAAGCTAAAATCACTTGCTGCCTTTGGTGAAATCATGTGTTTCCAAGGACTTTTTTGGGAGTTGACACTGAAGAGAGAAGAATCAAGACTGCAAAAGGCTGAAATGTGATAGTGAGCAGCAAAAAGCTGTAAAGCTGGGTGCAAATCCTTTCCCTCTGGTTGCACGTGCATTTCTTGTGCCATTCATCAGCTGTCTCCGAGTCCTGGGTAGCTGCTGCCAAAGGCAGCCTTGCCTGCGGGGAGCGTGCTGGGGAGGGTGTGTTTGGCATCTCATTCTCCTGACTGGAACATGGTTGATTCATAGGTGTACGGGATTCATCTTCCAGAAAGTTGGAAAGCTGGCAGCGACAGCGGTGGGAGGTGGCTTTTTCCTGCTTCAGGTGTGTATGAACAGGGAGCCAGGCTTTCCGAGACCTCTGCTGGTGGGGACTAAGGGCTGTCTAGTGACCATTACCTGCTGGGGCAGGAGGGTCCTGTTCCTTGCTCTGCCAGGAGCTCTGTGTGACCATGGATGTCAAGGGCGAGTGTTCCCTGGGGTAGATGCAGCAGCAAAGCAGGAGCAGTGTGTGTAAACCTGAGCATTGCCAAAAGGTGCTGTTTGCTCTAGGGGGCTGCTGGCAAAGGCCAGGCCAAAGGCACGTGGGGGCTGTTAGTGCAGGGGCACCTGAGTGAAGCAGGGGGCAGGCAAACCACGCTGCTGCTGTACTTATCCTATGCCTGTGGAGATGGTGTCCCTGGAGAAACAGCCCTTGATGTCAAGGGGTACTTGTCCATGTCCATGATATGCTTCCTGTCAACCCGGCTGCTTGAGGAGTCAGGCCAGCACAGATGGGGCTCTCTGCAAAGCACTGGGGAAGAGAAACAGGATCTTCCTGTGTCCTCAGTCATTTCTCCAGGTTTCCAAGAGCCCTTGGCGCTGGCGGGAGCTGCTCCATGTGGACATGTACGTTCTACATGCTGCAGGAGCAGAGCAGCCCTCAGGCCTTGCTCAACAACCATACTTGTTTGCTTCTCAGGCGCTGTCTCGTGTTATGACTTGTTCTCCTTGCTCTTCTGGCTCTGCTTGTTCTGTTGGAAGCCAAAAGCTTGCTCTGAGCATGGAGAGTTTCACTGCTGAATCATCCTGCCCAAATAAAATAGTTGGAGAGGAGCAGGCTATTAATAGCTGTGTCCACCCACAGAAGCAGGAGAGCTGCAGAGAGTCCCGACAATATCCATGGCAGTTGTGAAAGGGAGGTTGATGGCAGCATTACATTAGAGAATAGAGGCTGAAACAGGCTTAACTGCAACATGTGTCCTGCTGTTAGGGGATTATTGTGGGGACAGATGTTGCAGGACAATTGATACAGCTGCAGGGGTGGTCCTTTGTCAAGTTTTAAGCTACTGTGCTCATCCTCTCAGCCCACTGGAGCAGTGTGTGGTAGGTGGCAGTGGGCAGGGAAGGTGGCTGGGTAAGGGGGGGTCTGTTTAGCCATGATCACACAGGGCTTTATTCCAGGAACTTTCTTTCCACCCCTCGAAACTCTAGATTGCAAACCACACGGGATACATCAAAGTGGACTGGAAGCTGGTAGAACGGGACGTGAACAAAGCCAAGCAGCAGCTGAAGTTTCACAGCAGTGGTAATAAAATGTCTCCAGAAGTGAGAAGCAGAGTGGATGAGGTGAGACAACTCTCCCAGGGCATGTGCAGATGCTTAGCTGAAGGGACATCAGAAAACAGGGTTGACTTCTGGGCCTTTATGGATCTTCTGCTGTGCAACTACAAGAATGCTTGCATGACAGCAAAACTGGAGAGGTGGCAAAGGCTGTGGATGTTGTCTGCCTAAACTAGTAAAGTCTAGAAGGCCAATTGCATCCTGGCTTGTATTGGCAATAGCATGGTCAGCAGGGCCAGGGAAGCAATTGTCCACCTTATTCAGCACTGGTGAGGCTGCTCCTCGAATCCTGTGTTCAGTTCTGGGCCCCTCACTACAGGAGAGACGTTGAGGTGCTGGAGCAGGGCCGGAGAAGGGCAACAAAGCTGGTGCATTGCCTGGAGCACAAGTGTGATGAGGAAGGGCTGAGGGACCTGGGAGTTTAGTGTGGAGAAAAGGAGGCTCAGGGGAGAGCTTATTGATCTCTACAACTGCCTGACAGGAGGATGGAGAGAGGTGGGGCTGGTCTCTGCTCCCAAGTAACAAGTGATAGGACAAGAGGAAACAGCCTCAAGTTGCACCAGGGGAGGTTTAGATTGAGGGTTATGAAGCACTGGAACAGGCTGCTCAGGGAAGTGGTGGAGTCACTGTCCTTGGTGGTATTTAAAAGATGTATAGATGTGGTGCATGGGAACATGGTTTAGTGGTGGCCTTGCCAGTGTATGGTTAGACCCAGTGATCTTAAAGGTCTTTTCTGACCTCAACAATTCTATGATTCTGTTCTGTGATTCTGTCTCTGCATGTTTGAGACAGCCAGGGTGGCATCTAGGCATGACAGCAGCTTACCAGGTGTTGCTTCAAATTCCCTGGGCTTGAGACAAAACATGATGGGGCTGGGGGGAGAAATGTCTCCTCAGCCTGACAAGAAAAGCTGAGCAGACCTGGCAGCAGAATGGCCCAGTGTACCCTGGACTCTGCTGTGCCCTGCTCTGGCACAGGGTTAGCAGCCCCTTGTGTCAGACTGACTGCTGATGGGAGAGAACCTGGAGCATGTGGGCCTGGACTGCAGCTCGTGGAGGGTGTGAGCTGCACTGGGACTGGGTCAGTTCAGAAGCTGCAGATGCAGTGATTAGGTTAGGGAGGGGAGGTCATAAGTGGAATACTCTTCCTGACCCAAGCAGTGGCCTCTTACTTGGAGAGCAGCCTGAGGGATGTCTTCTTTTGGGGAGGGGGGGTGACCTGCTGTTGTTGAACACTGTTGGCTCTTCTCTCCCGTGCTTAGGTGATCATATTTCTGAAGAAGAATGTTATCCTGACTGGAGGTTTTGCTGGAGGATTCCTGCTCGGAATGGCATCCTAGAAACTGCGTTCGACTCTCCATGCCCAGCCTTCCCTGCCCTCCTCTACTGCTGTTTTCTCTCACTTAGAAGTCAAAGGATATTGCAGACATGCTCAGTCCATTCTGCTCACAGGTTCCAGCCTTTTTTCTTACAACGCTGCTTCTGATTTCCAACCTTTTCCTCTGGGCTATTGAGGTGCTGGGATTTTTCTGTAAGTTTATGACTCCCGGTGTATCATTGTGATCCTTTTCCCCACTGAATATGCCCAGGCCCAAATTTGCTGATGAGTTGCAGCCTCTTAAACATGTAGTGGCAGAGAAACCTCTTAAATGAGCTTCCTCCCAGGTGCTCAGGGCTGTTACATGTATGTTTGTCTGCCAGTATATGTGTACAACACCTCTCAGCTCTTCACTGCTATTTAGCTTGCACTTTTTCTGCTCCAGTACCTGGAAAGCCTGTGCTTCCCTCTGCACAGAGATGGTGTGTGCAATCCAAACTGTGCTTGGTTGTCCTGGGGTGGATGCTGGAGTGTTGGGACAGGCTGGGCTGTGTTCATAAGGAGCAAGTTCATGCTACATGTGGTGCTGGGGGTTCTCCTGCCCTCCCCCTGCCGTTGCACTGCACTTAGATGGGTGTTTGGCTGCTTCTCTGTGTTATTTATACCCCTTACTGGAACTGCAGCACTGGCACTGCTGATGGAAACTGAGCACCACGAGTGCACCTCCAGGCCCTTTCCTCATCATGTGTTCTGAAAGTCAGCAAGCTTCCTGTTCTGCTAGAGTGTGCTTCTAGAGAGTTAGAGCCAGTGCTTCTCACTTGCTAAGTGACTGCTTAGCCTTTGAAATGTGCTGAGGTGCTCTCTTGTGGAGGGCAGGCTTCCAGTGTGCTTGAGCTGTCCGTGTCAGGTTAGCAGTGTGTGCTTCAGCTGTGTGACTTCCTGTAAATGACCTTGGGCCTCACACTGATGTTTCTAGGTCTGCTGTGACCTCCGCTGTCCCCTTTGTTGCTGGTGATGCTCTTAGAGCTGTAACCATGTGGGCCAGGATCATAGGCAGGAAATGCCATGTCTCTTCAGGGTATGTTGTATTGCTCCAGGGTCCCTTTTGCCAGCTCTGCCGGAGTGGTGGCAGGGGAAAACGGGAGTTCAGTCCTTTACCTGCCTCTGTAGAGCACAAACTCCATCTCCCCAGACTCTGCAAGCAACTGACATAACAAAACTGTTGGGAAAACCAGGCTGTGCTCTTGTGGAAGTGGCTCATTTCCATACTTTCTGCTTTGGTTATGTTCTTCCTTCTTTGTGTTTACCATCGCTACCAAAAAAGCTGCTTGCTTAATTCCATCAGCTGCAGCCCTTCCCCAGATGCAGAGCTCCACTCTTTTGGACAGTCTGTCCTAGTGCAGCTGTGTGCGCAGCAGAACTCTAACCTACAAGAGAAAATGACAGAAAATCCCTTAGACGTGTCTTGCATTGGCTGTGCTGGGCTGGCATTGCCACTTGGCAGAGTGTGGGGGCTTGGGGGACAGCATGGGATGTCCTCCAAGCAGGTACATGTAGGAGTTCTTGCCAAGGGTTTCTTCCTTTGTGTGTGAAAGTCATCTCTCCTGCAATAGGAAACATGCCAGAGAACAATGATGTGCACGGGTGATGGGGACGCTGCACCCCATCTCCAGCACTGTGTAATGCCTTTCTGATCATCCACTGCTGCTCTCAGTATGGCCAGAAATGGGGATCTTCCCCCAAGAGCTGCTGGAAGGGTGGGTTCTTGCACCAGAGGTGTTGGGACTTGCAGTTAATGTTGACTGAAGTGTCAGTGTAGCAACAAACACGTTGACGTAGCCGAGGTTTTCCCACCTTCAGGATCTGAAAATGACTGCAGGTAATCAGGAAACAGAAGTTGGTCTCTTGGTCCTGTCCTGCTGTGCATGGCCAAGGAGAATGAAGGAGCAGCTGGGCTTATGTCCTTTTAATGATGGTCTTCCTAAAAGCCACCCTGGACTGCAGGACTGATGTGATGCAGCAAAGAGGTCTTCAGGAAATTGGTGTTTGGGAGGGGAGTGACACGTGATGGTGGTGGTTTTGGTTTGGTGTTTTGTTTCTAGGAACCCTGCAGAGTAGATGCATGAATAGATACACTTTTATTGCAGGGTCTTTCTTGTTCCTGTAGGAAAACAGCATTGCTGCCCCTCCTCCTGGTGTGCTGCATAACAACTTCTTCTGAGGTGCACTAATCTCCACGAAGCTTTCTGCAAGGACAAAGCTCAAAGTAAATCATTAACAGACTGTGCCCGTGTTTTTCAGGCTCGAATAAGTCACTATTTCCGCCCAGCCCTAGGGAAGGGTGTGCTGGGTTCTGCTCCACAGGGTCCCAACTTGCTGCTATGGAGAGAAATTGCCCAGAGAGGGAGCTAAAACACCTCTGTTGCTGCTGGAAGGCGAAACAAATGGCAGAATGATGTTGAGTTTGATGTGAATGCAGGCAGGGAATGAACAAGGACTTTGGGATCTGGTAAATCTTTCTGTTGTGCTGGTGTGGGGCTTGTGGCTGGCACCATTTGATGCTGGGGGCCCACACTGGCAGCTTTGATGCTGAACCAACCTCTGTAGGGATGCATTTTCGTTGCTGCAGGTGTCAAGATGAGGTGTTCCCACCCCTCCCCACCCCTGCTCCTTTTGGTCTTGTTTCAACAACTCCTGGCATCTGTTACAGTGTGAGAAGGTTTAAAACACACTAGGCTTTTAAAGTGTTTTTATATATTGTATGTAAATGCTTGTTGAAGTGATATTTTATTAAACAGTTTTGCTCTAATAGCTTCTATGTGTGAAGTCTGTTGACTTCTCGGGAACCAGAGTGGTTTTGTCTTACCCTGCGTCTTGCGTTTGACTGACAGAAGCACTTCCAGCCAGTCCAATAGCATGAGCCAAGGTGTGTACCCCCGTGGCCAAGAAGACCAAGAGCATCCTGGCTTGTATCAGCAATAGTGTGGCAGCAGGGCCAGGGCAGGGATCATCCCCCTGTGCCGGGCACCGGTGAGTGTAAAGACATGTACAAAGATGTGTAGATGTGGCAGTGACGTGGTTCAGTGGTAGTCTCGGTTGGACTTGGTGATTAAAGGTCTTTTCCAACCTAAATGATTCTTTGAGGCCACCAGCCTTCCCTCTTCTCTGCAGGTAAGCATGGGCTGCTTTAATAAACTCCTCTCCTTGATGATCTTGGTACCAATCAGCCATGTTCCAGATAGGTGAGATGCTTCTGGGGCAGGAGGTGATTCTGCTGCCAGCCTGGCTTCTGAGCCTCTCTGCTGGGCAAATCTGCACCACCTGAGCAGGGCTGGGCCTGGAGACAAGGCTTTTCAATAGGCACAGCAGAAGCCTAAATACTTGTATCATCTGTTGGTGACTTTCTTTCCACTGCTCCTGCTCAGGTAAGACAAAATGGAAAAATGAGCAACTCATCAAGTGTCTGAGGTGCTTCACACATTGTAATCACCTTCCCCTACTTTTCAAGAATATCAAACCCCATATTTTGTCTTAAGAGCTTGTTTCCTGGGGGGAGGCAGTGGGGAGGGAAGGCTAGCCCTGAATTATTCTGATCTCGAGCATGGGTTATGAAAATACCAAGCAGCTTCTATTTAAACATGATGATATAACACACAGCTCTGCACTGTGAATAGCAGCCAAGCCGCCTGGCTTGCAGCTACGTTGTATTCTCAATAAACAACCAAACTGAGACTCCAATTTGTTCCAGTCATTTATTTTGTACCATGGTATTTCAGAGCAGTGAATACAGATGGTTGGCTCTTCTAGGCTTCAATACACTCAACTATTGTGCCTAGACTACAGTGGTCTGTTTACTGAAGCTGTATTTCATAAGTTGTACTTGATCACAGCACAAAAGTCCTTTACGGCTAGATCTAATGACAGAGTTAGGAGCCTAGTGGGTTCTAAGTCTGGTATTTAGGTGCCTAAGCCCTGTAATGGACATGGCACCCACTGAAGTGCCTGGACTCCTGTTACAGGGGGCAGAGAGACTTAAGCAGCTCTGAAGGGTGATGCAGGAACCTGTCTACTGAGCTCTTCCTACAGGTCACAGGAAATTGTGCTGCACAGGTGAGAGCTTCTGAAAAGCCATCTCTCCCTGGGGTCCAGACACAGCCGGCTTGGGAGTGAGTCTGTGAAAGTGTTGAAAGCCAGTGCCTACAACTGCCTGTTGAGTAAGCAGCGCCTAAATCAGTTCTTGGATCTAGCCCAGGGCTTTGTGATAGGCCTCTGGGTACCAGCGGGTTGAACTATGCTGGGTTTGTAACATATTGCTTAAAGGTTTTCAACTATAAATTTATAAATTTTATATCAACAGTCAGATCTTTCAAATGAATATTGCTTTTTTTAAAAAAAACCCTATTCCTGTAGCAATCCCTGAAATAATGTTCCTGTAACATCTTTGTCATGCAAATAGCAGCGTGTAGGCAATTCAAATAGAAAGTAATCAAAAGTCTGTCCAGTGGGAAAGTGAGGCACTTAGGCAAAGTGACTGTAGTCACTCGTGATCTATGCAAGACCTAGGAACAATCCCCAGACCTGATTCCCTTTCTTGAGCTTGAACCACTGGACAGGCAAATGTCTGGAACTACTGCACGATGGCAGCAATACCTTTGCTGTGTCAAGATGGGCTTGTTTCATGTGTCATGCTTAAACTCACTCACTTGTCTGAGCTCATTTCCTGCACCTCTCGCTCCAGAAGCTAGAATAACTTGGTTCCAGTTCTCCATTTTGAGAGCAAGGATGGATTAGAGTAAGGT
Source organism: Nestor notabilis (assembly GCF_000696875.1). Lineage (NCBI taxonomy): Eukaryota > Metazoa > Chordata > Aves > Psittaciformes > Psittacidae > Nestor > Nestor notabilis. The sequence continues at coordinate 8,950 of NW_009919674.1, forward strand.
AAGCATTCTAAAAACATCAAGTTGACTTTTCACAGACACAGGTGCAATGCAAAGACAATGCAGATGATGTTTTGGTTACAGAAAATACAGTCTGTTAAGGAGGCCATCTGTTGGTACTGCGTTATACTTTTTGGTGTGCCGGGTGGTGTGTCCTTGGAGCAATCTGGCTTTCCTGAAAGTCTAAAGAAGGCTTGAAAAAACCACACACGAGCTCTGCAGGTGAGTCCCTGCTCCGGCACCTGCTGGAGCTGCATTGTGTTACTGAGGTGATGGGGGAATTCCTTCTGACGTCACCTTTAACTTTTCTCTCTCCCTTTCTTCTTTCTCAAACCCTGAACAACAGATGGATCTGCCCTTGGGGTACTGGGCGCAGCACTTCCGCATTTCTCGGATCACAGCTTCACACTTAGACTCCATGTAGTTGTTCACTGGAAAATAAGAAGGAGACACTAAGTCTGCAGAGGGGAACAGGTTTTGCCCCTGGAGGGGACAAATCTAGCTCAGCCCTTCAGCTGCTGGGCAGCGAGTTTCTCTGAAAAGCAAGAGCTGCTTAAAAGCATTTAATTGTTTGCTCTGCTCTGTGCAAATCTCTCTGCTTTGCTCTCTGTGCAACTCAGACAACTCCACAGCACGGTAACACATGAGTAACAGCAGCACTGCAAAACGAGAAGTGGTGCACACGCACTGGGCATGCAGCACAGGCAAAGAGCTGCTTTGCTAACACTTAACCATTCAGATCAGATCTGTACGTGAACCTACGCAGGTGAAACACCTGGAATAACTTCCAGAATATTATAAAAAGAATGGGACCAAAACAGGGTCAAACAATAGCTTTTAAGTGCAGTTACCATGGGGAGAGAAGGCAGCCTTTCATGGGAGAATGCTCCAAGCAATAAAAACAGTAAAAGGCAGTATCTAAACAAATGTCAGGGACACGCAGAGCGCTTTGTTTGAGCCTTTGCTTTGAACTGAACACAGCTTCAAAAAAAACCAACCCTGGGGAAGAGACATCTACCAATAACTGACTATTGCTTTCCCCAGATGCTTTCCCTCCCATGGTCCGCTCCAGCTATGTTTTAGCTAACCTGCTTGTAGTCTGCAAATAAAATAAAGGCAGAAATGAGTCGCCATGGAACTGGCCTGGCTGATTTTAGTTGTGCAGTCATTCACCTCCTGCCTTGTCGTCCCTGGGCTTACACCATGAGTTACTCTCACATGAAGCTCAGCGTGCACTGGCCAAGGCCTCCCCCAGGCGAGTTAGGGAGAACCCTTTCCCATATGGCTGAGCTGCCCTGGCACAAAGGGATATTTTTTCCTATCCATTCTATAAGGCAAATCCTTTTCCATGAAGCATTATTGTCCTCTGCAAGTAACAAGCCTGCTCTTCCCAACTTAAGCTCAAAACCCACGTTATCACATAATGTCCCTCACCCCTACAAATATTTAGCTAAGACAATAAAAAGCAGCTGTTAAAGGTCTTCAGAGGAAGACCAGCTCATATGTTGAGGCCAGATCACATATACCAAACCCGTTCCTGACAGACATCTGTTTGACCTGCTCTTAAAACACCCCTGCATCTAGAAGCTCTGCAGTCTTCTCATACAATCCACCCACCATCCTCACTACCCACTCTCTGAAACAGCTCATTATAATGTCTAGCTCTCCCCACCTACAGCTGAGTCCCAAGACTACACATGGGATCTCACTACCAGCATGGATAACACTGAGATAAGCACAATATTACTGTTACAAACATGCTGTTAGGTACTAATGATGTCTCCTTATTTACAATCAAACACAAGGGCATTTATTAAAACCAGAAATCACAATTTGCATCTAGGTGATGCTAATGTGCTTGCTTGCTTCTCAAGGTGAAAGGAGAACAGGATTAAGTTAAAAGAATTAAGTTCCACCAAAAAGACAAAAGTATGCTTGGTACCTTGCAAGCATTTCTGTATTTCACAGGCTTGTTTCTGGCAGGGATCCTTCTGGGGCATGTTCAGAGAACTAAAATGATAGGAAAATGTTACTGTAGAAACAACATGCTTTCCAGGGGGCAGGGGAGCAAGACACGGTCTTAAAGCCAAGACTTTAAAGAGCTCCCAATTTCCCTCTCTGTCACAGACAGTGCAGAAAATACCTAATGCTGCTTGCAGATGCCTGCCAACATACACAAGAATTCTCTGTGTCTGACTAAAGGATGATAACGTGGACAATGAATACAGGAAGTTTTATGTTGCTAGGCTTGAAGGCCTTTTTCTGGCCAAAATGTGTCCTTTCCCACTCGGATGCACAAAGATTCCAGCAAAGAGTCAAATTAACATGTCTGACTAACACTTCCGTGCCTGTAGACCTTACACTGTACCACGAAGTGTGTAAAAGCCCTCTCTGTGACAGCCAAGGACCTGGTGTTAGTCACATATATATATATAGGCATTTTAAAAAACAACCAAACAAAACAACTTAGTTGTGTATGTCCCATAAAGACAACAAGGAGGGCTTTTTCTGATGTTCCAGGAGAAAGCCTCTTGGAAATCCCTCCCTCCCAAAAAACCCCAAACACCACCACAGACGGAGGACAGCTCCATCCTGTTCAAACCCCCAGAAAGCAGGGTTCAGACAGTTGGACTTTCTGCAGCTGTGACACCTGTAACTCTTATTTTCTGTTAAGACATCAAAGGACAAGCAGAAACCTGGTGGTATTACTAGTAGTTGGATGGGAGACCTCTACAGGAAAGCACCGCTGTTACTGGAAGCGGTCACAGGACTTCAGCTCCCTCTGGGTCACAGTTAAGCTCCTGCCCCTGCCCAGCACTAGGGAGGTGCTGCCTTGCCAATTTCTGACCGTTCACCAGCCCACAGCACTTTCCAACATTGCTAGGGCATTACTTCCAGCATCCTGGCCAAACTCCACTTAGGGCAATTACATTCTGCCTACCTAGAACTCCCCCTGATGTTTCACTTGGACACAATACTCCTCTTCACTGCCTGTCCTAAACTCTTGTGTGATGCTGCTGTGTGTTGTTAAACTGCTTCCACCTCAGAGGTGGCTGCATTTCAGTGGTGAGAGAATCATTTATTGTACAAAATATACAACGACATCTTCCTAGAGCCACTGCTCCTGAAAGACAAAAATTCATATTAAAGAATGACTGGGGATAAACAAGAGCACAGTACAAAGCAGGGATAACGTCTACACATACCAGATTAATCACCAGGCACGAGTTTAAGCAGCAGTTCTTCAACACCACCAAGCTGTAAGCGACAAGGAAAAGTTCAATACGTCTACAGTTACTGTGGCTGAGCTAACGGACTTCAACAAAATAACAGTCCTTTGCCGTCCCTCAAGGATCTCAAACGACTTCACAAACAGGCATGACTATGGCCTATTGTTGCCACCATCCTTACCATGAGATGGTGCTCTATCTCCCAAACGCGAGAGTTACTATCCCTGTACTGCTCACCCTGGGACAGCTGCCACATATGAGGCAGCCGGGATGGGGGGAGCTGGCTGGGTCGCAGCGCCTCACCCAGGGGAACCTGAACTCTTTGGATCCGAGCCCTCAGCATACCTTCCTCCTGGGGGAAAGTAACAAAAAGAGCAGGCAGTTACTGGCAATGCAGTAGAGGCACCTGCAATAGCAAAGCTACAAGCACTGGGAAGCTCAAAGGACACTTGCCTCTTCCGCAGCCACAAGCCACGTTTTGCGGTGCTCATCGCAGTAAACACCTACTCGTCGCACCCACAGTCGGACAGGAGGAGTGCCAGCATGCCCTCCCGCTGCCATGCCCTCCGTCACGTCAGGATGCTCCCGTTAGGTGGACGGCATCAACCCGCAGGATGCACACATGGTCTCTTTAGCTCGGAATACATTCACGGAGAAAGCTCTCAGACCTGAAAGGCACCTCTGGGTGGCGTCTGACTTATGGTATGAGATGCTATGAGCTGAAACGTCCCTAAGCGTCAGCTTGGGAAACTAAGGTGGTGCCTAAGTGAACAGAAACGGCATGACAAGTCGTACTCTGGGACATGCGTGCGGTATGGTGTTTGTAAGGCATTCTGGGGCAAAAGGTGCTATTGGTAGAGAGTTAAACCCTGTGAATATTGGCTTTGCTTATTCCACTAACAGTCATGTTAACAGTCTTTGTGTAAAACAGAGTGTGGGGGGGGGAAAGGAGAAAAGAAAAAAAGTGACTAACACAGGAGTTCCGTGGCTTAATGATGGTCTAAATCCCAAAAGCAAAACTTGTGACAAGAGGTGGAATTAGCTTAACAAGAACGAAGATCACTCTGGAGACAAAGCATGAAACTCCGTATGCACGACTCTCATATTTGGAACTTGCAGAGCTGTCATTGTGATGGGTCCTTCGTCTCATCTCTCAAGACGATGGCAGCATTGTTCATTCAGACACAAGCTTCTCGTGAACAGCTCTCGGGACTCTGCGTAGTTCAGCTTTTAGATGGTTACAGAGAGCCACCGATACCAGCAGGGGCAAAGGAATTTTGGACATTGAGGTGGTTCTTCCTACCGGAATTTTTGTTTAACAGCAAGTTTATCTGTATACCGGTTAGGTCAAGCTGAGCCATTAGCAAATGAAGGTCAGGGGAAATGGTTCTCTCTTTGAACCCTAGAAGAGGTAATCAAAATGGTACAGACAGTCTTCATTCTTTATCTAGGTTTAAAGTAGAACAGAATTAAGCTGTAATACATATAACATCCTCCTGCTACGAAGCAGATGCAATATTCCTATCCCAGTGAAACACAGTGGTCTTCTGCAAACTTGTAAAGTTACAAGGCACATTTCAGACAGGAGCAAGAAAATCTGGGTACAAAATAAAGAAGGGAAAGTCAGGGATAGAAAAAGAAAAATGTTATACATTGCGCTACATATATATCAGGAAACACACTTCCACACTGCCTTCTACATCTTACACCAGAGCTTCTCTACCTTCTTGAATCAAAGGATCACTCAGACTCTTGGAAAACCAAACACCAACCCCAGCTCAGCCTGAACAGTGCTGTCACTGCACTTCAATCTCTCAGAAAGGAAACTCTGAATGTTCTTTTATTATTCTTCTCCCATTCTGTTTTATTTCCTTGTTTGATGTGTGGGAATCATCATAAAAAGCAGCACTGTTCTAAGACCATTCTGTGATGGGGTACAGCCATTCCAAGCAATGGCCCAGCAGCTGGATGCCCAGCATTTAGAGGAATGTGACAGCAAACTGGAAAGCCTTGCAAGGCCTTCAGGAATAACCTAGGAGGGTTAAAGGCACATTTCTGTAAGTCCTTTTCATTCTGCTTTACCCCAAGCCACTTTACGAATTTAAGCCCATGCGTGGAAATGACTTTGCCCAACAGTGAAATGCAGCAATCGCTGCTCATTTTCAGTCAGCTGAATGTAATCACCCAGGTTGGAATTCGGCCAGGATACTCTCCTACTCTGCAGTCAACTGCCAAAAACTCCATCATGACCAAAAACGCTGAAGAACTTGCTTTTATTCCATTCAAAGCTGGAATTCCTACAGCTCATGGTCCCAGAACCAGAAGACTCATGACTGACTTCAGTACTGGAAAAATACTACTCAGTAAGTGAACACTATTTCCTACAGCAAATAAACTCTCCTGGAAGGTCTCCTGTCCAAATACTAACCTGGTTCAGTGTTGCTGAACTACAGGTAGGAGGGCTGAAGCACAACATGTGTATTTGTGTTTATTGTGTATGAACGTGGTAGTAAGGATAGATACAGGACGGACAGAACAAGGTCTAACACAGGGACACTGCAGAATGGGCAGTGGTCAACGTGTTTTCACCCTTTGCCCAACTGATCTGTCCCAAACTTCACCTGAACTCCATAGCTCCGAGTTCAGTTGCCAAAAGTTCAAAGGCTCAGCCTAGCCTCCCTTTTCCACAGTCTCTAAGACTGTTGGGAAGGTGCCCAGTTCCTGCCATACATAAAATCCTGAGGTCAGGCAAACCCGTTTGAAGCGAGACAGGTCTGTCTGCAGAACTCAAACGTACAAAACAAACAGGAGATTTAAACAGCATGCGCTTAGACATTTGCACTTGAAACTTCAAGCAGGCAAAGGCATAAACAGTTCTTATTTCTGCAGATTTTATCATCAAGCAATAAAAAAAAGCCTGAAGGAAAACCTGGGTGAAAGGAGGAGTAAGCTTACTTCTATTTAAAACAAGTTGTAAAACCTGTCTCTTATATTGCTTGCTTCGTAATCTATTTTTAAAAGCACCATACCCAACAAAAACCCCAAGCAGATTAACTTTGCAGGATTGCAGCGTCATCCTTTGACACAGAAAAGTGCATCAACATAATTGCAGAAGTCTGAGCTGTTTAAGATATTGAATTGGGAAGCTTTAAAGCCAAATCCCCGTGGACAAGGACAAGACTTGCAGGTATGCTGGCCATCTCAGCGTCAGGCCTTACAAGTTTAATGCTGTTCTGGGACCTGGGTGGATTTCCAAGCCATGCAATATATGAATAAGTGTGAAAATGGCCAGGAGGAGGACTGCAGCTTGTGGTGAAGACAATTTATTTACTTTTAAACTGGGTACATTAAAATACTTTACGAAAACAGTGAAATAAACTGCTCCGGTGGCCGCTTGGACCATCCCCGGAGCTGGAGGTCAGCATGCTGAACGCCGTGCACCCTTCATTACCTTCTGTTTTAAAGGGGGACTGGGTCAGATTGTCAGAAGAGTTCAGCTGCCATTTAGGCACCCAGGGAAAGAAGCGATGCTGAGCCTCTGTGCATCAGGCACAGTGTTGTGCTAACACAGCTTCTGGACCAAGGCTGCCAAGTCTGGCCTTCTGGTGGAGTGTGCAGCTGCCCGTACACCTCTGTGGGTGCAGCCTTTGGGGAGCTAAAAGGGAGCTGAGCTTCCCTGACAAATGCAGTCTGCGTCTTGCAACAAGCAAGATGAGGGATCAGATGAGCTGTCTGCTGGTGTAAGGGCACGTTGACTCACTCTAAAGCTTCTTCTTGGGGGTTTGGACTCTACTCTGCCTGGAGCACTCGCCCCGAGCAAGCAGCCCTGCGACTCCACTCTCCGCTCTGCCCAACCTACTGAGGGGTAGCGGATGCTCACCGACCAGCCAGGGCTGTCCAGCAGCGCGGGGAGGGAAGGTCTGTGGTGGGATCTAAAGAAACAGGGAGACAAAAAGAGATGGACACAGCGTGGGGGGAGCCCCGGAGAAGGGAGGAGAGGGAGAGCGGAGGGGTGCGGGAGCTGGGCCT
>NW_009919675.1:0-5707 GCF_000696875.1 Nestor notabilis
TATTATTACTATTATTACTGTTATCACTATTGTTATTTTTATTATTGTCTTGCAATTTATTTATATTAAGTACACTATATTTACATACACTTTTACAGATATTTATGATTTTTTACATACACTTCTACAGATATTTATAATTTTTTTTCATTTTTATCTTGTAATTATCAGTGACCTGAGACCATACAGATTTTTCCAGTCTTGCAGAAGCTATTACTAAGAGCGCTGATTTTTCCTGTTGGCGTTCATGAAAGTATCATTAAGGCTTTCAGCTTCTTGTGTCTACATCACCAGAGGCAACGTACTTCATGTTCCTAAGGCTCTCCATCATAAATAAAATTGGAGAGGTCACAGTTGTTCAAAAGATTAGATCCTGCACTAAAATAATTCAGACAGTGGAATATTTATTTATTTGTTCGTTTATATCTTAGCTCTTTGTTACAAGGAAGATAATAACCATTCTGGATACCTGGGCCTAACAGGAGTACAGATACTCATTTTTCTAAAGATTGTGATCTTCTGACCTTACTGAACAGAAATTGCTACAAGTTCTTTACTGTTTCAAAATAATTTATTTTCCATATTGAATATTTTCTACGCAATATTTTCAGCTTGAATAACATTTGCCTTCTGAGTATGACATAGTGGAATGCAAAAGTAATACTACTCCACAAAACACTTATTAACCAAAGTGTAATGTAGACTCCATACAAACAACTAAATCTGTCTTCAAACACATTATAATATCATTATGATAAATATTGTCTAAACAGATAAGAACCATGGAAAATAGCACAGTGTGTTTATCCATTGTTCAAACACCCAGAACTCAATATCAAGAATGTGTTTACCATATCATACAAACCCTTGGTACAAACAATTGAACGAAAGACCTAGTTAAATTTTCTGTACTTTGTAATATTATCAAACATTGAATGTTTATATTGTTATAGAAAGCATCACTAATTATTTGAACTGGCAAGGCTTTTTTTCTTTGATGGTACATGTATAGAAACTTTTATATAAAATATTTTCATTTCAGTGACAATACTGAGCATTATCTTTATCACTATAAAGATACTTCTACAACTATCAGAGTTCTTTTCTGAGTGCTTTATATACAAGGACAGTCAGACATGGTACAGTGTAAGACACATCCCTCATTTAGTCTTCAGTGGACAGGTTTAAGCAGCCTACTCAGAACAAACATCCCAAAGCAATGAGTTTTGTTGAAACATGAACAATACACATGACTCCTTCTTTGCTGTACTAGTAGAGGCAGCGAAAAACTGACTTATTTTCTCTTCATGCCATTGTGCTTACATCTTTCTGTCACATCCATACTCAATATTCTCTTTTACAGGCCAAAGAATCCCAGTCTATTCAGTTATTTCTTTCATACCAGCTGTCCCCTTTTTATTTTTTAAAATCATCATTTTCTGAATCTTTTACAGTTCTATTAGATCATTTTTTAAATGTGTGATCAGGTCAGCACTGAATTTATGAACAAAACGCATATTTACCCTGTGGGATAATGAGAATTTCTGTCTAATTTTTGACTCATTTCTTAGTACTTCTAACACTGCATTTGAATCTTTGTTCCTGAGGATCTAGCTGATATTTATAAATCATTTATAACCTCAAGCTCTTGTCCTGCAGTAGTCCATAGACAGTCATTTAATATGAAAGATGGAGGCAGGGTTTTTTTTTGGGGGGGGGAGAGGGGTGGTGATTTTGTGGGTTATTTTATTCCATGTACATTAAGCCAGATTTTCTTTCCTGTTTCATTGTAGTGTGTGTGTGTATATATATGTATATATATACACACACACACACACATATATATATAAGTGCTTATAAATGCTCCAGACCAAAATCTAGGCCATAATCTAGGATTGCTTTTTTTTTTCTAATTTATTTATTGTCCATTGAAAAAAAAAAAATATTACATGGCAAGATAACATGCAAGATACCATGGACAGGTTTAGATGGTCTGGAAACTGAACAGAGGAATTTGTTAACTATTTCATGTTTCTATTTATGAATTTGGTACTACAAATAATTTTTTTGTACCTGAGCTAAAAGGATAGCTTAAGTCAACTTATAGTCTGGTATGCAGTGGATCGTAGGATAATTTCGATTGGAGAGGTCATTCAGTCCAACTTCTTTCTTAGAGCAAGGTAGACAAGGTTACCAAGGGCTTTACATTTGGTTAGAATTTTAAGTTGAGGACTTTTAAAATATCTGAATCAGCTAAGCTATTCCTACCGGATGCTTCGAGTATCTTGAAATGTGCTTGTAATTTTTTACTAAGCAGCTAGTGCAGAGGTTCAGAATTAGTTTTCAAGGATACCTATTTTGCTGTGCCTGCTTAATGTCTGTCATATTAACTGTCACAGATTTACAGGAAAGATCACTTTTCTTCCCTTTTTTCTTTTGTACAGCAGGTTAGAAAAGAAATGAGACAAGCAGAGTGCATAATTAAACACTCAGTTTATGTCAGCTTATTAAGGGTTTGATTCTTTCAAGATACAAAGCACATTATCTCTTGATGAAGTCACTTATATGAGGCAATACCTTTGGTGATAATTCTCCAGATACCATATGAAGTAGATCAGAGGTTAACAGAGCAATTTCACTTCATATTACAGAAAAATCTCTTTGAAGATAGATGAAGTATAGATATCACAAGAGCTGAAGAATCATATGCAGGTTGTTTGGTTTTGGTTTTTGTTTGTTGGAATTTTTATTCTTTTTTTAAAGATGTTATCATTCTGATTATTTATCTATTACAAGCTAAAAAGCCTGAGCAGGACTACGAGGATCCCATTTTTTTGACAGCCTCCTTGAAATAGAATTATTAATCCACTTATATTTGGAAATTATGACCTTTGATTCCCAAATGTCATTTACAAATAGGGAAGAAAATAACGTGAAAACTAAATTATATTTAATTTATATGCTCTAACATAAATAGAATGTAAAATTAATAAAATCTATTATCTTTCTAATTTTAAGAATTTAAATCTATATTTATATAATTGTAACTAAATTAGATAAAATATACTAACTAGTCACCATTTTTTGCCTGATTTTTAGGGTTTTTTTTGACACCTCAATATCCACAGTTCAGGTGCTCAGGTTTTGAGGTCACTTTGTGTTAGTGCACGCTCACAAAATACAAATGATAGAACAGCTCATGTAGTTTAAAATACAGTAAGTGTCCTGTAAACTGTTACCAGCTTCACTGCATCAAAAGTAGTTTGCATTTTTGGAGAATAAAGACAGATTTAGAATTACTCTAGGTATCTGCAAAACAGCGTGAAAATGATGCCAATAGAACTATCGTCAACAAAAGACTTTTTTCACAATTTTCACGACTTGGGCATATCCAAAAGGTAATAAATCTTATATATAAACATAAAAGCCTTAATGTACTGTCTGCTTCTAGCTAAAGTGCTTGAGACTTGATATAAGCACAGAACAATTTTGTCATTAGTCAAATCACAGTGCATCAAAGTGAAATGCAACTGAACTAAATTCTTTAACTACATTTTTCTTTTTTTTTACTGGATTCATCTGACTGGTGAACTGGTGAGCAGGTTAATACCGAACCAGCAAGCAGGAACTGAAAATTAACACCTTTTTGAGGGAAAAAAAACCCCAATATTGGGGATAATGCATATCCTTTTAATTACTATGGAGTCAAGTTTTAAACCATCAACACCAAAACAAGAATCATTTCCCTCCTTTTGCAATTTATTTAAATTTCTAGTGGCTGAGCTAATGACACAGAATAGAAAGGTAACATCCAACACTATTATCCATTTTCCTTAATTGTTTGTGTTTATCCTTTTGGAACTGAGAGGTCACAAATCAGCATAGTATCATACTGACAATGCCAGCTGACATTTTTAAATTATGTAAATGAACTGTGAATTTAATCAGGCTGAAAAATTGGAAACATGACATCTAGATTCTATTAATGTTCTTCAAGATCTTATCTTCACTGGTCTTTGTATTGTTCACCTAACATTAGTCAATAGGCTAGTGTCTTAAATATATACACAATATAATAAATTATAATATGATATATAATTATAATGGTTTAACACTATATAAAATACTGTATTATATGTAGTGTAATGTATATGAATGTTTATATATCTTTACTGCCGTTACTTATAACACTTTCAATGATTCCTTTTGACAGACCACACCACCTCTTTCTAGAGCTTTACTATACTGTAACTTCATGAAAACTTTTCAAAATAGTTCATTAAAAAAAAAATTGAAGTCACCGAGCCTTATTACTGATTTATCAATTGTTTTAACTGCTAAGATTCATTCATTAGACAAAAGTAATTGAAACAAAATTATTTCAATCATTCTTTTAACTTATTTTTTTCAATGACCTTGTTTAACAACTCCAGGTAACATTAGCAGGTTTGGTACATTTTTTTCTCAAACGAAATATTTAAAGTATGATTTTATTTCTGTAGAATCCTTACAAATCCATTTAGTCACAATAATGAAATAAAAATCCATTTAGTCACAATAATGAAATAAGAAGAAGTATTGATATTAAAATTGATGTTCAGTGATACTTATTTTCTGAATATCCAGTTTCTGAGTAAGAGAAAAGTAAATCCCTTTTGCCAACTTCTAGGCCTAGCAAAGAGCAGAAACATAATAGGCAGAGTAGCTTCACTGTCAGCAAATGGAAGCAGTTTTGTTATTACTGTTTTGACTAGTTTGTTTTTTTTCGTTGGTTTGGTTTTGCTGTTGGCTGGATTCACGTAAAATACAAGCTTAAGCAGGCTATTAAGGAATACCAAACTTTACCATGCTCAAAAATATCTTAGAAGCAAAATTCTATAATATCACATTCATAAATTGACACATGGTTAATTTACTCATTGCATAACTTGGTGCAAAATTTTTATTTCTTTAGCTGAAGAAAATATCCATCAGTGTAGAATCAGGTGAATAAATACTGTTTTTTCACCAGGTGCTCCTACAAATCTGAGGAAGGTCTCTGGGGGTAAGTTCAGATGCAATACTATCTGAGCAAAATGAGAAGATAAGCCTGCTTGGTTCCTTTGGGAAACTTCTGAGGCGGCATTATGCCAAAATATTTTGACATGACAAAATACAAACAGATTGTACAAGTACTCTGAAAAGTCTTTATCCCTCAATTATATTCTTAGTTATTCTGGTATTTGTGACATTTTTTTAGGCAGGGCAGTATTTATAGATATTGTGGTTTAAGCACAGCCAGTAACTCAGAACCAAGCAGCCTCTCACTCATTTTCCCCACTTTCCCCCCTGCGTCGTGGCAAGATGAGGAGGAGAATCAAAAGAATGTAAACCCCACAGGTTGAGATAAGAATAATAACTGAAGTATAATACAATAACTAAAATATAATACAAAACTAAATAACTAATATTATAATAATAACTAAAGCATATACAACAACTAATAACTAAATTAACTAACTACATAATAGTCCAATAACTAAAGTGTAATACAAAACTACTACTACTACTACTACTAATAATAAGGGAAATAACAAGAGGAGGAAATATAAAACTAAAGGGGAAGGGAAAGAAACAAGAAATAGAAGTGATGGACAATAAAATGGCTCACCACCCAGCCTGACCCAAGCAGCAATGTGGGCCTTCTGGGTAACTTCCCCCAGTTTAT
>NW_009919676.1:0-10992 GCF_000696875.1 Nestor notabilis
GAGGGTTTGGGTTTGGCTTAGCATCCCCGAGGAGGGTGGTCCTGCTGCCATTCCTGCCTCTGTGCTAAATGGACTGTTGGAAAGGTTGGATAGGGCTTGGAGCAACCTGCTCTAGTGGAAGGTGTCCCTGCCCATGGCAGGGGGTTGCAAGTAGATGATTTTTAAGGTCCTTTCCAACCCAAACCAATCTATGATGGGTGGTTTGAGGGATGGTGACACCCATCAGCCCTGGAGGGAAGCACCATGTGCCACCATCAGGCACCATCTCTGTGGAAACTCTGGTTTTTTAATGATGTGGTTGCTAATCCCAGTCACACCACTGCAGAGTGGAGCCCACAAAGGTGCCAGTGTTCTGCAGAGGTGCCAGAACAAAATACAAGGGGTGAAAGAGCAGGACTTTAAACTTTTTTGTTCCACCTGGACCCTGCGGTCTGCTGAGCTCCATTGCAGGTCAGCAGCGTGGGGACATTTGCCACTGTAGAGCCCTTAAACACTTCCCCACGTTAGAGTGCAGCAGATGAGGGCTCTGTGTGTGTGTGTGTGTGTGTTAAACTGCAGAAGAAATAGTCATTCCTATGGAGGGGAGGGTAAGAGACCGGTGTTTCCAGCTTGGAGATGGTCACAGGGTCATAGAATCCCAGACTGGTTTGGCTTGGGAAGGGACCTTAAATCTCCTCCAGCTCCAACCCCTGCCCCAGGCAGGGACACCTTCCACTAGAGCAGGTTGCTCCAAGCCCCTGTGTCCAACCTGGCCTTGAACACTGCCAGGGATGGGGCAGCCACAGCTTCTCTGGGCACCCTGTGCCAGCGCCTCAGCACCCTCCCAGGGAAGAGCTTCTGCCCAAGAGCTCATCTCAGTCTCCCCTCTGGCAGGTTCAAGCCATTCCCCTTGGCCTGTCCCTCCATCCCTTGTCCAAAGCCCCTCTCCAGGTTTCCTGGAGCCCCTTTAGGCACTGGAGCTGCTCTAAGGTGTCCCCTTCAGGAGCATTCTCTGACTTCCTTATGGTGTTGGTACCTGGGGCTGTCTTGCCCCAGGCTCTGGCCCCTTCTCTCTTTGAAGGCTGAGGTCTCACTGTGACATCCATCCCCGTTGTCTCCCCACAGCCTGTGATCACTGCCTGCGGGCTTTGGAGACAGCAGAGGAAAATGCCCAGCGGCTGCTGGGGAAGAGCTCCCTGGTGCTGCCTCACCCGGAGCAGTGCAGCATCCGCAAAGACCTGCACCAGCAGTGCCCCCGATGCCAGGTATGGGGCTGCTGTGATCATCTTGGGGCCACTGCCTCCTTCACAGCATCCATCCAGGCACTTGTGCTGCCCTGAGGTGGTGTCTTTCCCTTCTGCATCGCGATGGCTAAAGAGCTGGGGCTCAGATGCTCAGAGAAGGGGCAGAGCTGGGCCCAGGACCCCCTTTCCCTGCTGCTATAGCCAATGCTGGGCGCTGTGCCCCTCGCTCTAGGTGACGTACTGCAGTGCTGAGTGCAGGCAGGCCGCTTTGGAGCAGTACCACCACGTCCTCTGCCTTGGCCCGTCCCGTGATGACCCCACGCACCCCCTCAACAAGCTGCAGGAGGCATGGAGGTAGGGGACTGACCTGCCTGAGGCTCCATGGGCAGAGGAGGTAGCTCTCCTGGGCTGGGGGATGCTGCTGGGACCAGGGCTGAGGACCATCCTTGCTTTGCATCCCTGCATGGGGTGGCTGGAGGGTGGTGATGGCCACAGGCGAATTTGTGTTGGCACATCAAGGGTTTGGACACATGGCTGAGCAGTTCTTGGTTTTCTCCTGGTTAAAGAGCTACAAAGCACTGAGCTGTGCATCCCTTGCTCCTGAAGATCTCCAGCCTCTGAGAGATCTTCCCTGTGGCACCCCTGTGGGTACATAAACTGCTGTCCCTGCTTGTAGATGACAAAATGGGCATAGAGGGGAAAATGACATCCCTGAGCCAAAGTTTGTCACTAACCCCAGCTCTTGCTGCTGTCCTGGGCTTTGTGTGGGATCCAGACTGTAGTTTAATGGGATGACATGGCATTATTTGGTTAGAGCAGGCAGGTGGGTGCAGGCTTCTCCTGACCCCCAGCAGTGCTGGATCCCCATGTGGCCATACAGCGCTGGCCACGCTGGTGTGACACGTGAGTGCAGGCCTGGCCACATGGGTAGCAGCTGCCTCTGCCTCCTTCTATCCTCCTGTTTCCATACCAGCACTGATCTGCTCATCTCTTTTCTTCATTCTTATCCACCAGAAACATGCATTATCCACCAGAGACTTCCAGCATCATGCTGATGGCCCGGATGGTCGCCACCATCAAACAGGTATGTTGCAGTTCGGAGCCACAGCTGCTGGTGTGTGCTTTCCTCATCCCGTTGCAGCTGTTATTCCCAAGGACTCATCTCTTCCCTGGTGACTGGCAGGGTCCTGCTTGAATAGATTGCAATATCTAGTGCTCCCTGGTGATGGAGACAGCAGCAGCAAAGGAGGTTCCTCTGTCCTGAGCCAAGCAGCTCCTTTTTTCCCATATCAAAATAGTCAGATCTGAACCTTCCTTTTGACTCTGTTTCTTGATCCTGACTTTTTCAGCATTTATTCTGACAATAGACTACCACCAGGCAACTGCTTCTGGTGGTTCTTGCTAGCAACTGGATACCTCTCAGCTCGGGAGGGGTTGTCCTCTTCTCCCTGTCTCCTGGCTGGGAATGAAAGCCGTGCCTTTTCCTTTGTCAGGCTAAAGACAAGGAGTGGTGGATCAAGACCTTCTCCCAGTTCTGCAATAAGACAGCAAATGAAGAAGAGGAGATCGTGCACAAGCTGCTGGGGGACAAATTTAAGGTAAGACTCTGGCAGCTCTTGAATGGGTTCAGTCCCTGAGCCTGTTGTCTCCCTGCCTGTGTCTGTGAGCCCCATTACAGTTGGGATGGGAGACACTGGAAATCCCAGGGTTCAAGTGGGAATTCCATTAGGGGCTGACTAAGCTGACAGAAAATGGGTTTCTTAGAGGGTTTTGGGCTTGTGGTGCTTCAGTGGGACATGCTGCTTGTTCCTGTGGTGACGTTTGCTGTGGGGTGGCACAGGGTGATATTTAGCTGCTGAGTAGGTGGTGCTTGCTGCTAAAACGAGTGGCTTTTGCTGCTCTGAGGGCAGCAGCCTCCAGCCCTGCAGGGAAGGACGAGGAGCCCCACTGACTCCTGAGCCTTGTGGCCTGTGCTGGGCTCGTTGTCAGCCTGGCTGTGACACCCAGCAGCATCTCCCCACCCTCATGGTGTTGCCATGTCCTGCCAGGGCCAGCTGGAGCTGCTGCGCTTGCTCTTCACTGAAGCTCTTTATGATGAACATCTCAGCAGGGTGAGTTGCCCTGCCTCCCAGATAGGACCCTCTGGCTGGCCAGGGCTTTCCCTGGAACTCTGCCCATTTCTTGCGTCCCCCAGAGCTTCCCTGTGGGATTTGAGGCACTCACTGGGGTGCTGCTGCAGGCTGGCCTGGCCTCAGCTGCTTTCTCATCTCCTCCTGCAGTGGTTCACTCCAGAAGGCTTTCGATCCCTCTTTGCCCTTGTCGGGACCAATGGCCAAGGCATAGGAACAAGGTAATGGGGCTTTCTGGATGCAGGGATGTGGCATGGAGGGGATGTGCCGTCTCAGTCCATTACCCAGTGGCCTGGCTGATGGCTGGGTTCAGATGGAAGAGAGAGGAATGGAGAGACAAAAGCACTCCTTCATCTTGGCTGCATCCAACCCTTTTGTGTCCCTCCGCCAGACCTCAGCCGCTCGGAGCCAGGAGCTTAATCCTTAAATCCCCCCTGCGAGGTCCCACCACGTGGTGACAGCACTGTGGGACTGTAACAGTGTCCCTCTGCTTCCCAACAGCTCCCTGAGCCAGTGGGTACACGCCTGTGATGCTCTGGATCTCCCCATGCTGCAGCGGGAGGAGCTGGATGCCTTCATTGACCAGCTCTACAAGGACATCGAGAAGGGTGAGGCTGGAGACTCTTTCCAGCATTCAGGGACCAGGAGAGGTTCCCAGTGGGCGCTGGGAGATCCCACTTCCCCTGGGCCATGCCTAGAGCCAAGCTTTAACCCCCCCCTTCTCTGCTGCAGAGTCAGGAGAGTTCCTCAACTGTGAGGGATCAGGACTCTACGTGCTCCAGAGCTGCTGTAAGTAACACAAGGACTGGGAGGAAAACTAATGAGGAGGGAGATGTCCTGGGCTGGACTGGCTCACCTCTGCCTAGCAGCCTCTGGAGAGAGGGGTTTGTGGTTCCCATCCATGGGACAGGGAGGGATGGGATGGGAGCTGCCCAGGGCCTGCTGCTCTCTCAGGGTCTCTGGGCATCTCACCTAACTCAGTCCTGGCTTGAATGGGTTTGGATTCCATGTAGTCTCTGGGAGCCGCGTATGCAGTTAGCAAAGAGACTGTCTCCAACCTTGTCCAAGCGAAATGAAGCTGGATAAATGGTTAAGGGAGGGAATCTTTCTTGCCTGGTTCACGGGGATGTAGGAGGGAATGTCCCAGCACCCAGAGCTGTTGTCTTTTGCTTGTCAATGTTAATGGCAGAGTGGGGATGAGCAGGGCCTTGGGACTGGCTGCTGGGACAGCATCCTTACCTGAGCACCTGGAGGCAGAGGTGGTGCTACGCATCCCTGGGCTCATCTAGGACATTGGGTTCTGTGGCTCTAAGGGAGAGCCCTGGCCCTGCACCCTGCTCTGCTGGACCCATAGTGTGAGGGGACAGTGCCATGCTGGTGTCCCCAAGGTGGCCACAGCATCGTTGCTGCCTTATCCTTAGCCAGGCCATGGCCCTCCCACATGGCTGGACCACACAGAAAGACAAGCCCAAGCCCTATGGGCTGTGTGGTGCTTCCAACCCTGCCTCTGCCTCCCCTGTCCTCTAGAGGCACCCTGAGAGCCGTGTCCCATCTTGCCCACAGGTAACCACAGCTGCATCCCCAATGCCGAGACATCCTTCCCGGAAAACAACTTCCTCCTGCATCTGACAGCTCTGGAGGACATTGAAGCAGGAGAGGTGAGACAGTGGGGCCTGGATGAACCTGGGCTGGCACCACACCTCAGGAGAGGGTCCCTGTGTCCCCTACACCCGCCATGGGCCCCAGCCCCATACCTCCTGTCTCTGGTGGTGTCCTGGCAGAGGAATTCACACCTCATCCCATGGAGGGGCTGCCAGATGCCATGTTTCTGCCTGACTCGGAGAAGGACTGGGGCAAATCATGCTGCTTTGGGTTTATGGGTCTACAAGGGGGCTGAGAAGGGCTTTTCATCAGGGCCTGTAGGGACAGGACAAGGGGAATGGCTTGAACCTGCCAGAGGGGAGACTGAGATGAGCTCTTGGGCAGAAGCTCTTCCCTGTGAGGGTGCTGAGGCGCTGGCACAGGGTGCCCAGAGAAGCTGTGGCTGCCCCATCCCTGGCAGTGTTCAAGGCCAGGTTGGACCCAGGGGCTTGGAGCAACCTGCTCTAGTGGAAGGTGTCAGGGGGTTGGAACTGGATGAGCTTTAAGGTCCCTTCGACCCAAACCAGGCTGGGGTTCTGTGTTTCTCAGCCTGATCTCTTTCTCTCTGCTCACAGGAAATCTGCATCAGTTACTTAGACTGCTGCCAGCGGGAGCGCAGCAGACACAGCCGCAACAAGATACTCAGGTAGGGGCTGGTTGGAGGAACCCAGGGGGATATGGGACCCCCTTTTGCACCCCCAGGCTCTGTCCCCACCTTGGGGGCCCTGTGTGTGCCCTGCTGCGTTGCTGTGCATGCTCGTGGCAGGGTGTGCAGGCTGCATGTGGTGCTTTCAGTGCTTCAGGCTCCTTGCAGTCCCTTCTTCCATGTTGTATCCTCAGGGACTGAGGATTTGGGCTCTGTCCCTCTCTTTCTGAAGGCTTGCACTCCTCCTGCACACCCTTCCTGTCCCCACCCTCCTTCCTTCTCCTTCTCTGCCCTTCAAGCATAGGGGTTCCTGTTGATGGTCACGGTCCCCATAACCCATCACCCTGCAGGGCTGAGAAGTTCCCCCCCGCCCCGAGACTGCCTCAGACAGCCCAGCATGAATGAACCACAAACTCCTCTGGGTTTAACATATTTACCCTGTTCTTGGCTGCTCCTTCCCTGCCCAGCAGCAGGGTTGGGATTGTCCCTGTCTCAACACCATCACTCTTGCTTCTTCCCTCCCTTCTTCCAGGGAAAACTACTTGTTTACCTGTTCGTGTCCCAAGTGCCTGGCGCAAGCCGACGACGCCGACGTGACATCGGACGAAGAGGAGGAGGGTGAAGGGGAGACGGATGATGCTGAGCTGGAGGATGAGATGACTGACGTTTGATCCTGGCCCCAGGCGAGAGGAGAGGGAAGGGACAGGGATGCGGGTCCTCCCGGAGGCAGCAGCTTTAATTCCAGGAACAGGGTTGTGTTGTGGGGTCGGGAGCTCTGGTGGAGTGGGCCAGCAGCAGAGCCAGAGGCAGGCCCTGCTCCCGCCTGTCCTTGTGTGTGTGTATATGTGTGAAGCGGTCCCCATCCTCCCTGTGAGGACAGGCTGGGAGCATCCTGGTCCCCAGAGGGGCTGGCTGGGGAGGCTGGAGCGGAGCAGGGTCCAGCCAGCCTCTGGGACATCATGCTGGTCACCCTGAGGTTGCTCTGCTGTGTCTGTGCAGCCACGGTGCGGAGGAGCACATCCTTCCCTTCCCCACAGGGACGAGGGGAACACGTTGTGTGTGTGTGTGTATGTACGTGTGTTGTGCACAAAGGGTACTATTTAATGTCTATAGTAGCACTATGTACACACTATGGGGCTGGGGTCTTGTATATCCTCCATTCCATGCCCCAGCTTGGAGCAAAATGACGTTGCAGGTGGGACAGAGACACTGTAGAAGGTGGCTCAGATGCCCCAGACCTGTGGATGTGGCGTGGGGCTGTGTGGCTTCCCCATGCTGAGAGGTCACTGGCAGCAGAGTGTTGTCATCCATCCCATGCCACCCATGAGGCCACTGTGCTCCCTGCCTTGTCCCCACCTCTGGGCCACGCTGGAGGGAGAGGATGGCTCCAAGTGGTGGACGTGCAGCAGGATGGGGATGTGCCTGGAAGATTTCCCTCCCCTCTTGGATTTCGGGAGCTGTTTTCCTGCTGCTGTTTCCTCCAAGCCCGTGGCAGCTGGGCTGTGGGACTGAAGGTGACACGTCCGACACCTCTGTCATGGGCACCTCTGACACTGCCATCACCACCGGCCCTGCACCCACTGCTCATCCCCACCCGTCCCGGGGCCGTGTCCCCTTCGGTGTTCGTAATAAACCGAGACTGGTGAGAAGTGAGGCTGTGCTGGTTGTACTGGTTAAACTGGAGGGGGGTGAGGGCAGAGATGAGGAGCTGGTCCCAGTGGGGACACGGAGGTTTGGGAATGTGGGAAGTTTGGGCTCTGGATCTATGACCCAGCCCATCCCTGGGGATGGATTTCAGAGGGATGTTGTCCCATGAGGCTGTTCCTGCCCCGCTGTGTGACTGAGCCACGCTCTTGACATAAGCCCTGCCTGGCTGCAAGGGGAAATTGGAAAGTTTATAGGAAAAACGTGAGGGGATTTCTCCCTTCATTCCCAACCTGTTGAAAAAAGGAGGAACTTCCCTTTAAAACTTGTTCAGACTTCATCAGCTGACAAAAACACACAGATGAGGGCATCTGCTAGAACAGACCAAACCCATCTTGCTCTCCCATCCCTGCCCGACCACGTCCACTCCCTCTCAGCCAGCAGCACAGAACACTGGTGGCATCTGAGGGAATGTTAAAATGGGTCTTGTGGAGGTGCTGACCTGCTCTGGGCCATCTCCTCCCTCCCCAAAGTCACTACAAAGGGTGCTTGGTGCTGGGCTCAAGGCTCCCACCGTGGGTGCTGGTGTTTGCCCTTTGCAGCAGAACCATCTCCCTGCTGCTGAATCCAGTGGGGGAATCTCTGGAGCATGCTGGGGTCTCTGGAGCATGTCGGGAGCCTTTCCTCAAACCCCATCACTGGGACAAGCTCCTGGGATCCACCAAGAAGTCCTCAATCTGCCACAGCCTCTGCAGCTACCAGAAGGTCCAAGGGGGCTGCATCATCTCGTACGTGGGGATGCTGGTGACGTTGACAGGAATGGAGATGACAGCCCAGGGAAGTCCATGCTGCTCCAGGGAGCGTCTGATCATGTACCTGGGAGGGTAAAGAGGACACCAACAGGGTTACATCAACAAGGGCATCACCACTGGGATAAAGATGTCATTGTCCCACTGCTCAGCGCTGGTTAGGCCACACCTGGAATAACGGGTTCAGGTTTGGTCCCAGCTGTACACAAAAGCTGTGGAGGGGCTGGAGAGCCCAGAGAAGGGCCACAAAGATGATCCAAGGGCTGGGAAGTGTATGAGGAAAGGCTGAGAGAGCTGGGACTGTCCAGCCTGGAGAAGAGAAGGCTCAGGGGAGACCTTGTCACCATGTTCCAGTGTTTGAAGGGTGGCTACAAAGCAGACGAAGACTCCCTTTTGACAAGGAGTCCCATGGGAAAGACGAGGGGTGATGGGCACAAGTTGCTCCTGGGGAGATTCCAACTGGACACAAGAGGAAAATGTTTCCCAATGAGATCAACCAGCCACTGGAATAATCTCCCCAGGGAAGTGGTGACTCCCCAGCATTGGACACTGTTAAACTTGGGTTGGACGTGGTGCTGGGCATCTAGTGTAGGTCATGCTGTGCCTGGAAAGGTTGGACCAGATGATCCTGGAGGTCCCTTCCGACCTGGGATTCCAGGATTCTACTATAAAGAGGCAATGGATGTTCCTGAGTTTCTTGCCCCTTTAGGCACAAGAAGCTGCTCTGAAGACTCCCTGGAGCCTTCTCTTCTCCAGGCTGAACAACCCCAACGTGACCGAATCCACTAAAAACCTGGTCCCAGACCCCATGTGGGACACGCTGTTCACTGGCAATTCCCTGTTCCATGGGGACAAGGCCCTTCCCGTGAGCTATTCCCCCCTCAGGAAGACGGGATAGCTCTCAGCCAAGGCACGTACCCGTCCCTGCCCAGCAGGAAGAGCGCTGGGATGTCCGCCGTGCGCCTGGTGCTGTCCTGGATCATCTCGATGTAGAAGCTGTCGTTCTCATAGGCGTTATCCGCGATGATGACCGCCCGCCCGCCGTGCTCCTGGATCACCCGCGTCTTCGACAGGAACGAGCAGCCCCTGGGGCACACAGTGACAAACTCTGGTGGCCACACGCAGCCCCTTGCCAGCCACAAGACCTCCAAGTGCCGGAATATGCACGGAGATTCCCAAAGGAGGGATCATCCCCCCAGCCCTGTGCCTCCCACAAACCCTGCTCCTCTTTGAGGCTGTATTTTAGGCACAGGCCACCCACACTCAGCCATTTTCTCCTTAGAAGCAAATCCAATCCAATTCAATCAGGCTTTTTCCACATTCCCACAGGCTGTTTTCCAAGCTGGAGGTGACGGTAAAATACGGCCATGGCGTTGTCACTCCCTGTGCCCTGGGCGGCCCCCTCCTGCCCCAGTGCCTCCCCCCAGAGAGCTCCCATGCCACCAAACATACCCCCTCTCCACCAAAGCGATCTGGTCCTGGATGAAGACACCATTATTCAGCTCTCCACAGGCTTCAGGGGGATCCGCTGGGACCAGGTGGATCTGCTCGTACCTTGTGTTCTCCAAGAGGGAGACGGGAAGGGTGAGTGAGGAGGGATCAGGGCTGCTTCCCGCTGTCCACAGCCTACTCATCCCTGGGGGGGCTGCTTTTGGGGGGACATGTCCCAGCACAAGAGGGACGTGGAGCTGCTGGAGCGAGGCCAGAGGAGGCCCCGGAGCTGCTGCGAGGGCTGGAGCAGCTCTGCTCTGGAGCCAGGCTGAGAGAGCTGGGCTGGGGCAGCTGGAGAAGAGAAGGCTCCTGAAGGGGACACCTTAGAGCAGCTCCAGGGCCTAAAGGGGCTCCAGGAGACCTGGAGAGGGGCTTTGGACAAGGGATGGAGGGACAGGACAAGGGGAATGGCTTGAACCTGCCAGAGGGGAGACTGAGATGAGCTCTGGGGCAGAAGCTCTTCCCTGTGAGGGTGCTGAGGCGCCGGCACAGGGTGCCCAGAGAAGCTGTGGCTGCCCCATCCCTGGCAGTGTTCAAGGGCAGGTTGGACACAGGGGCTTGGAGCAACCTGCTCTAGTGGAAGGTGTCCCTGCCCGGGGCAGGGGTTGGAGCTGGAGGAGCTTTAAGGTCCCTTCCAACACAAACCAGGCTGGGATTCTAGGACACTTAACACTTACAAACACGCCACCGAAGTCCTTGGCTGGGGTTGCAGTGAAGATGTAGCGGATGTCTCCGGGGCTCAGCACTTGGAAATACAGATATTCATGGAGGCGTAAACCTGGGTGGGCACAAAGAGAGGTGAGAGGAGAGAGAAGAAAAGGGGAAATTCCTGAAAGCAAAGAGGAGGAAATACACCTGGATTGAGGTGCAGGAGTGGGAAATGCACCTGGATCATGGTGCACGGATGGGTAATACAGTGGGGTCAGGGCGGAGCAAGGGGAGATGCACCTGGATTATGGTGCGTGGAGGCAAAATGCAACCAAATTGGGATACAGGATTGGGTCAGCGAGCACTGAGGGCAAATGCACATGGATTGGGATGCAGGATGGAGAAATGCAACGGGGCCAGGGTGCACCAGAGGTAAATGCAACCAGATTGGGGTGCTGGAGGGGGAAATGCAACGGAGCTGGGATGCGGTGATGGGAATTGTACCAGGATCATGGCGCATGGAGGGCAAAGACAACGGGACAAGCGTACAAGAAGGGGACATGCACCTGGATCGTGGTGCTCGGAGGTAAAATGCACCCAAACTGGGGCGCAGGATGGGGAAACGCACCCCGACCGAGGGCTGGATGGCGACATGCAACGGGGGCGGCACGCACCGAGGGGAAACACACCCGGACCGGGATGTAGGAGGGGGAACGGAAAGGGGCCGGGGTGCACCGAGGGGAAGGGCAGCCGCCGGGGCC
>NW_009919677.1:0-17322 GCF_000696875.1 Nestor notabilis
CCCCGAAAAAAACCATCTCCAAAAGTGTTTTTGAAGTGCTGATGCTTGCTTTGGCATGTTCCCTTTCTTTAACATAGTTCCACATAGCATCCCTTAGCAGGTCTGTAGGTTTATTTGTCTGAGGGCCAGCTGCAGTTATACCATGCCTATGATATTGCTATGCAAAAAGACAGGGCCGTATTCATCATACCTTCTTGTGATGGACTCAGGTCATATAATATCTGAAATCTGCTCTTCAGTTTAGCTGGAAATTACCACTCTAATGCTTTTGATTTCAGCTTTTTGCTAGTGCTTTGATGGAATGGCTTTTCACTAGTTACGAAACCTAAAAGCAAGTGCAGTTTTGCCAGCTTTTCCACACTTTGATTTCAAGACTGGCTAAGTATGTCTGTAGCACTCAATTTTACTATATCCCCACCCTATATTCAAAAAAAGGTTATAAAATACATAGACTTTTGCAATTAAAAATAATTTATTAACTTTCTCAATTGAAATTATTGCACGGTGAGGGTAACCACACTCTTTTGTTGTGTTCCCACAAAAGGCTGTGGCAGATTAGCTTTTATAGAATACCAGCAGTACTTTTGTGGTCCTGGTTGTTACTATTGTTTGTTTAATTGAAATAATGATGACTGCAGCTTGAGAGTTTGATCTACAAGCCAGGGGACAAAAAAGCCATTTTAGTAAGTTTTAGACAAAGAGTTTGTCTAGCACAAAATACAAAAAGTCACGAAGAAAGAAGGGGAAATCTGGTGCTTGCCCTTGCTTTAGCAAATGTCCTGGGGGGTAAGGAGGCCTAGGACTTGCAGGGAGAAGAGCTGGGATTCTCTGCTGCATTGAAACCTGGCAAGTGGCTATAGCCCACCAGTTTGGGTTAATGCGCTTTCACTTGGAGTTTGTTTTGGAGACAGAGTGAGACTTCAGGAGTATGGAGAGACTTTCACCTGGAACATGGTTTTCCCATGTTTTCTTAAAAGGCAGTTACTTGGCTAACAGATACACTCTGCCTCACAAAGAAGATTAAACCCCACTTTTGTACTGCGTTGTATGCTTGTCAGTCATTCTATACTACACATTCTAACCAAAACATTACTAGATGGAATCATTATATGTTTGACACTTTCCGTGTACAATACTAAGGGTAAAAATTGAGCAACCTATATATCCTCATCATAAAAATAAGTATCCTACCCTGAGAAATCTTCTGAAATGTAAAAATGAACCCATGAATGAATAGGTTTATTAAGTTGTAATATGCACTGACAGATACAGCTTAGCTTTTATGCTAAGAAATGAGAGCTCATGCCTTTCATTATTCATATAGCTGTACCTTCTCTCTTCGTGGTTTCTTTTGAATATAAAGCTGGTTTAGAAATATAGTATCAATGGAATATTACAGTTTTGGCAGCTGTATTTGAGGACTCATAAAGAAGAGATGAGACTCATGGAAGGTAAACATGCCTGTCTTCACAACCAAATTATCAAAAGAAAATTGTACATGGGTCATCCCAAGTTAAAACTCAGAAAAATAAAAGAACAAATAATCAAATAATCTATTTGCAGTTACCTCATGAGTAATTAAGTGACTAGAAAGAACAAACATGGAATGTTCGAGATAAATCATATTAAAGCAACCTAATACTCATCTCTGGCAGGATTCCTTGTGCAGATTAGAAGCCACATGTGTCACGTGCACCTTAATAAAGCTTTTGACTCTGTCTCAGATGACATTCAGGTAAGCAAATGAGTACAAGTTGATGTAGATTAAATTGCTACCATGTGAATGTAGAATTTGCTGGAAAGTCATACTCCGTATATCAAAGGTTCCCAACAAAATGGAAAAATATGACCTGGAGTTCTTCAGGAGTCTTTTCTCTGTTTATTTATTGTTCAGAGTTTCATTAGTAAGTTGAATGATAGAACGGAGTATTTCATTAAAGTTCCTGTGGAGAAAGTAATCTTAGATTTAATAATTTCACATTAGAATTAGTCGATAATATTAGAATTTTAAAGTATTTTGACCAATCCAGCAAAGTTTTAAAGTATTTAAAAGCAGAATTCATTCACAATGTGTAAACCCCACTGCATTTAGGTAGGACTAATTGGAGGCCATGCTATTATGAGATGAAATATTTAGTGTTAATCTATACCTAAGATAGATAAATATGGAGTTGGTCTCGGATCTTGTCTGAAGTTTTCCAGGACAGGTTAGAAAAACATGTATGAGTGATGGTTTATGTGTATCTGATCCTGCTGCCTACTGGTAATGCAGTGAATGAAATAGCCCAATCTGCAGTGGATGCCAGTATAGAGATGAACCTGGTGTGCTTGGCAGGAGTCAAAGCCATAAGGGTCTGAGTCTGATCTGATGCCATTTAGTGGGTGTCTTTTACTTGAGTGCAGCTGAGCTACAAGTTGAGCCTTATGTGTGGGACTTCCAGAGATGTCTGCAGAGTGTCCTCCATGTCCCTGGGAAAAGCGTGCAGGAGAATATCATCACCTCTGAGACTTGTAACACTAAGTTCACTGTCTGCTTTTGCATCAGGTTTCTCACTTACTCTGTGTGTGTTGCTTCCTCCCTCTGGCTGCCCAAGACTCTGCTCCAGAACCTTTTCTGTGCTGAGTAAGTTTATCTGCTCTGGGGGAAGAACAGTCCCGTCTCCCCTTAACCCTGAGGGCAGTAGCCGGTACAACAGAGAAGGGACCTTTTGTGGCTTGGCCTTTCAAAGTAACACAGCACACAGTAACTGTAAAAAAACTAGATCTGTCCACTCCAGTAGTTCTCAAGGATCTATTTAACAATTTATAATCCCTACTGAACATTTGCCTTGAGGATTTAAGTGGACCTGTTCATGTCTCCCAGATTCCTTTGAGCTTGTCGTGTCTCTAAAGTCACACAACCAGCAGATTGGGAACACTGTCATAGGAATCATATTCTCAACCTGTGAATTAAGAATTATATGAATCTCTGGCATTTTTCCTAACTTGGTTGACTTCTGAGATGTATGTACTGTGGAAAAATTGCTTGTTAATTGGGGAAGAATCGTTCTGGATCACAATGACATTTCAGTCTTGCAGTCTGCTCCTGAGGTTGGACGTGTGATTCACATTGCTGTGTGTCTTGAAATACCTATGACAGATGCCTATGGACTCAAGTGAAAAACTGCATATTTTTGACAACTGCAGCCTTTCCTATTAAGAATTTATAAGATAAACACCTTCTATATTTGGAATCTAATCTCCCTTTTTTCCTCCTTGAGGAGGTCAGGCTTTAGAACATGTGTGCAATGAAATTGCTAATATTTACAGGAATGCTTACAGATGTTTGCATTACGATAGAAGTGATAATAATGCCGTTCATACTAACAGCTAGATTATGTCAAAAATCATAGGCTGTGATGGGGAAGGGGAAGAACTGCACAGAAGTGCTTAAGAATCCTCAATTCCTTCCCTTGCACTAGACAAGTAGTACCTTGATTGCAGCAGCTGCAGATTAATACCACCTTGTCACAGGTTCCTTAGCACTCAGTAGCATATTAAGTGGTACAGAAAGCATTCTCACATTCCTTTTCTTCTGTGTCCCATTTGCTTCAGTGGAGACTATGTGGACAGACGCTGATATTTTTATACCCTGGCAGCCCATGAAGGTTCTTGCTGACCTATGTCTTGCTGAAAAAACCAGTTCAATGGGACTTAGCCTGTTAGTTTTGTCAGTTCAGAAATAGACGAGGAAGTCTGATAGGAAGTAAAAGAAAAGTTGGAAGCACAAATGAATCAGTAATATTTTAAATAGCAAAAGTCCAGTCAGATTATTTGCAATAACTGGAATTATTTTTGTTATTTTAAAACTGAAATAGGTTAGAGAGTTTGTGATTTAAAAGGTGAGTGAATTTTAAAATGAAAGCACTATTGAACTGTTGTGTGACTTGGAAATTGAGATAATGTGTGGTGTATGAAGTAATTTCTATTACAACACTGTCAGATCTATACACTTTATACATGAGTGATCCTATTTGAAGCATATGGGAGAATCTAGGAGTAAGACCAGCAAATCCTAGACCATAGTGGGAGGAGCAGTCTTAATCTCAGTTCAAAAATACAATCTGTTCTGATGTTTCTGTTACAATTTAAATGGAAAAGAACACGGGTAAGCACACATTCACCAGGACCCATTGCCCCTGTGTCTGAGGAAGCCACGGGGTTGTGACCATACCCCACGATGGGGAATTGCAGGCTATACCAGGTAGCTCTAACAGGAGGCTGTATTTGCCATTGCCCTCTTCCAATGAACTGGTGTTCAAATAAACCTGGGGATTGCATGTTATATCCTCCTCTGAGAAAGCACTGTACTTTTTCTTCTTGCAGTCATATTTTTACCCTTTGCCATAAGAAACTTGAAAAGAAAATATAAAAAGGATTCTGACTCAAGCTGCAGAGGATCTTGAAAGTGAATGTCAGTTTGTGTCCCACGATACTTCTAAAGCAAAAATTCTGCTTTCCATTTTAAGATAGTTGATTGCTAGTTGCATTGCAGAGTCTAGTTGTGAACTTTGGCTTTGTTTTGGCCTAGAGTCATGGCATCTTGCTTGTTTCAGCACAGAATATGTAAAACATTCAGCTATATAAATCTCTAGTCTCCAAGGAGCCATCTTTCCATATCTGACATTAATGAGGTACACCTGCACAGTCTTTGGCTCTTACACAGATCTCTGTTTCATTACATTTATCAGAGCTATCGGAATCTAGCAATACACCGTAACTGAGACAACTGAAAAGGAACAGTTTGCTTGTTAGGAATGCAAAAGTTTCAGTGTTTTGGCTTTCATTCTTTGTAACATCTGTTGTACAACATTAGGTTTGTTCAATGCCTAAATATCTACATCCACATTTATGAAAACAACAATGCAAATGAAGTTTCCTCTCCAGTATTGTCACTGGGGAGAGAGAAGGTGCAGAATTTCACATGTAGAAAGCTAGTAAGAAGAGATGCTGTGTCAATGTTCTGCATTTTGTTTAAATCAAAAGCCATTTATTACCTTTGTTTATTTAGCCAAGTAAAACACGAAGTTGTTTGACTGTGCCCATGTGAGCAAGAAATTCAGAAGGGTCAAAGGTAAAGTTAAAAAACACACAATGAAGAAAGGAATGCAAAACCTACGGAGCCAGTTGCTATCTATAACTTCACCTGCTTTCTGTTAGGGTGAATCTCTATCCTAATGCCTTGCTTTAGGCTTCTATTTCTATTTGGTCAGAAATACTTTCATGTGGAGCAGAGTGATTCTGGTCAAGACCTTGCAGATCTGAAGACCAGCTAAATATTTCCAAATTTGGGAGGCTGAAAATGAGACCAAAGATCCTCAATAGTGAAGGCAAAACTGGGTTAGGGTTCCTTAATAGTGTAAGCAAAGTTCAGTTTTGTGGAGATGTGGTTCTGGCAGGAGTGGTAAAAAGCTGTTGGATGAAAAGCAGTTGGATAGGATGAATGGAAGCTGGAGCAGATAAGGAGTGTGCAAATGAGAAGAATGCTGCCAAAAAGAACAGGAAAGTTGAGACAGAGAGAGAAAGGGGGGGGGGAAGAGAGAACGAACTGGTAAATAATTTGAATGGGTTAAGAAAACAGGGGTGTTTTAAGGGGTTTCGAAAAGCTGTGTAATTGTCTTTGTTTTCTCTCTTGCCTTCCCAAAAGTATGCAGCCTTCCCTGCCCTTTTTGGGGGGGTTCCACAATCTGTTTTCTTCCCAAACACCAGAATTCTCTTTTCTCCACTGTACTTCATTCCTCCTACTCTACAGTTTCCTGTACCTGTAAGGATGAGGAAAGGTCAGAGAGCCACAGTTGTTTCTGCTACCCCTGAAACTGAGGAAGGGGGGCAGAAAGGGAGATCAGCTGCTGCCGCTGCTGCTATCAGGAGAGGCACCGTAGTAATTGTTGTCCCCCCCTCACTGTAGTAATTATTGTCCCATAGGAAACAGCTCCTTCCTGTAATGGTATTGATAACATCAAGTCTGGCTTTCTAGGGCTCTAATGCACATAGAGCTGGAAACAGTGCTGCAGACTTTACCTCTTCAGCAGTTTTACCCAAGGTAACTGCCCAATTTGCCTGTGAGTAGTACTGGATTGCAAAAACTGAATCAGGGGACAAAAGGGAGCAGAATTTGATCCAAACCATTGTTTTAGAGAATATTTTTATTTGCATGTAAGTGCTCTGGAGCACTGCTTATCTGTTGAAATTCTGGAGATGGGTAGCTGCACAAGGGAATTTAGATCCCTCTGAACAAAGGCACACATACTATTTAATTCTGCTAAAACAAAGTTGGAATCACAGATGGACTCCGGCACTATTCCTTAATTACCCTTCCAGATTTCATTCAACTTTGGTGAGTTCAGCAAAACTACTTCACAATGAACTCTTTGGAACACCTTTTTTGGGGGGAAGAAAAAACCCACCAACTTTGTGATTGGTTTTGATTCATTTAG
Source organism: Nestor notabilis (assembly GCF_000696875.1). NCBI lineage: Eukaryota > Metazoa > Chordata > Aves > Psittaciformes > Psittacidae > Nestor > Nestor notabilis. The sequence goes on from NW_009919677.1 coordinate 6,477, forward strand.
AAGGAAAAACTTTCAAGTGTAGGAGAGCACAGAATAGTGAATCACAAGTGTCTGTTTGCCCTGAAAGATTATGATTGTTGTGAATGTGCTGCTTACAAGAATGACCACGCCAAGGAGCTCATGAAATCAGTTGATTTACTGAAGCGCATTGATGAACCAGAGACATCTTTGTTTCGTATTAATGATGTCTGAATTCAGTGTAGTAACATCCCGTGCACTTGCAAACTGTTGAAAGATGAGATCACAAACTAGAAATCCGTTTGTCCTTTAACACCAAGCAATGTAAATAAAGGGTTACCTGGCTTGTTTGGAATTACTGTAGAATTTACACAAGTAGGAAGAATATAGCTTAGTGCTAATGCTAATAACATTTGGGTTACTTTCACTACTTACTGTTTTACTTGCAAATTATAGGATTACTATTCTTCTGCAAAATTCAGAGCTGCATTTTTATGCTGCTTTTAAACCTCAGTTCAGTTCTTTATTTAAACTCCAAACATATATTACTATCTGACAGCCCCATTCCTCTTGTTTCCTTCTCTAAACTACTGATGACACCATCAATACGACTTACTCTTCACTGTTTTTTGCACTGATATCACTGGTGCAGATTTTGCATAAGAACTTGAAGCTTCACTGGGTTTAATCAAATGGGTGTTCAATAAAGACCAAGAGTTATGTTTGAAGGGTGGTATCACTTGTGTGTCAACTTAGAGGTCTTTGTAGTCTTAATCTGTTAGTGACTGTACACTGAAGAGAGATCATGTTTTCCTCTTTATTCCTACAGCTTCATCTTAACTGCCTGCCTACATGTTCATTTACTCAAATGAGCAGGACTTGAAAGGCACTAACTTCTGTTACATATTCACCTTTAGATGTTCATGTTTCAGCAGCTTGAACATATTTTGAAGAATGAGGATATGACCCTTCTGACTTTTACTTAGATTGCATCAAGATAAACCTATTGATGTAGATGCAGTGTGTATCCTAAATGTAATACTAGGAAGGAGTAAAGCATTTTTAGTTTTATTGTTGCTGAAACAAATTTTAATTGATTTGTCCTCATTTTGCATGTAACAGTTTAAATTATCTGCTGACCCTGTTATGAGCTGTGATTTTTCTGGTTGTTTTCCATCATTGTAGCTATTAATTATAAAATTTACCAAAAAAAAAAAAATCAACAGAAACCCTAAAAGTGCTATGGCTTGAGAGGCAAGGATGACTGTTTATTTTACATAAGACTCCTCTAAGTATTTCTACAGGCAATTAGAAAATAACTTACATTTCTGTAGAAAAATAGACAACATGTTCTGGTGGAAATGTAAATGTAAATGTTAATGTACACCACTGCTTTTTGCTTATCAATGTGTTCTACTTTGAGAAGGAAGTAAGGAAATGCCAGGCTGTGTGAACCATCAGGGAACTGCTATAGCACTGGATTCCTTTTGAAGAATAATTTAGGTTGACACCAAAAAGCTGCATGTTCGCCTTTTATTTCTGCATACTTCCACTCACCTTCTCACCTTTTTCCGACATGATTTAAATAGTGGCTGTCACTTGCAACAATTTATTTTATGTGCCTTTGCTTGTGCTCCAGTCATATTTTTTTCCAAGGGTAAACCATCTCCATGCCTCTTTTTAATAGGTGCTTGGACTGGTGTGAAATTAGAGGTAGGAGCTCCATCTTTATCTCTTGCAAATTCCCATATACCAGAGAAGTCCCTTCATCAATGTTTCTGACTCTTCTCTGCACTTTGGACCCCACGACTTGCACAAAATGAATAGGAAACAGAGAAACCGACTCAACACAGACATTCAATGTTTAAAAATAGTATTTTTGCCTCTTAAGCTAGCTATGAGTCATCTTCAGGAGGTAATTAAGTAGCTGTGGGCATAACCAAATAAGTGTAGGGACTTAAGTATATTTGCACTCACTTTGCACCCACGTGCTAAGTGTTGGCCTGTAGCCATGCATAATGGACTGAATGTCATTTATTTATATGTTCCTTTCTCAGACCGCCTTTATAGTCTTATTCTTCCTTCCTTGTCTGTATTGACAAACTGCTACGGCATCTGTGGGAGTGGACAAGAGTCCCCAGAGGGACAACATATGGCTCCAGGCTTGCTGCCAAAGAGGATCACCATTACAGTTATTTCCAGCTGAAGGTTTGGGTTTCCCACCTCCACAGGTAATAACCAGAAGAGTGAGTTCCCTGCCATGTGGTCCATCCAAGATACATGCAGACACTTGAACTGACAGCAGAGCCAGTATGCACCATCACTCTACTTCAGAATAAGTATTTTAATTCTCAGTCTGCAGATTAAGTACAATTTATTTTGATATATCAAGTGCATTGGAACATGTTTTATTTTCTCCTCTAGAATTTTTAGATCACAGTATTTCATGCTAAGTTAAAGAAAAAACTGATGTACTTCCAAAAAGTTCTTGTTCCATTTGTGTGAAACAAAATTGTTTGTCAACAGAGAGCGCCACAGTTTTTTTTTAGTGAACTGGAAGTCAGTGAAATGTCTGCCATAAAACAAATATCCCAAAGAGCATGTGAAGCCAGCAATAAAACTGTTTCTCATCAGGCAACAGAGCATGTGGCACAAGCCAAAACTCGACTGTTTGCAACCTCTGCAACACTCAGGAGACTGTTGCTATGCTACAGCCTCTCTTTCCTGGTGATGTGATCCACAGAATGCAAATCAGAAAATTAAAAGCTAGACAAAATGATGTTACAACACTTCTTATAGAAACTCTGATTGCTTTGGTTAAGGGTCTGTGGGAGGAATTCTTCCAACACGTGTGACCTGCCAGGTCTTGAGGGATTATTTTCAGGCAGAGAAAGTGGGTTTATATATTGAATGATGCGATAAACATAATTGTTAAAATGAAGCTACAAACCAAGTGACAGAAAAGGTATTTACTGTATGAAATTGTTAGATCTTTCAGTCAGCAAAGTTCCATGTGTTGTTCAGCAGAATGATGCCTAACAGCTAGTTACCGTTCATGGAGATAATTCTTAATTCAATTTGTTCCTTGGAACCAGAGGAGATCTCCTTTAAGCTTCTCAATAGCCTGACACACCAGGTAGCATCCCTCTCTAATTCGGAGCAAGTTCTGATGCCATGGGTACAGGGTTTCCTAATGTCACTGCATGAGATACGAGTATCTTATAAATATCACCATTCTATAGGAAAATTCAATAGGAGATGGCTAGCTGTGTGCTTAAGATTTACCCAGCTGTAATTTATCCAGCTCAGTCACTTTACTTTAGGTAGCCTACTGAAAATTGGTATAGTATTCACTGGTATAGCATTCATATCTTTATCACAGATTAACAATGCAATTAATTAATACTAACTTGCATTGCAGCTCTTTCCAGCTGTTGAACTTAGGAGAATTAAAGTGTATTTCTTGGGTCAGTCTGTGAGCACTGAAGATAGTGTCTTGAATTTCAAACTTAACAACTCTAATGGGAATAGTTGGATTTCTTTTTGATTCCAAGTCTCCTGTTTTGAATAGTAATTTTCTCCAGTAATCCATGTGAAGCATTCTCTCAGCATGCTGGAAGTATTATTAATTAAATGTTTGTAGAAGATTCTGTTTAAGAACCACAGACGATCAGCAGCATGACTTTAATCTCCTCCCAAGATTTCATATACCTGACCTTCACAAATTCATCCCCTTTTTTTCTCATACCATACAACAGATTTTATTATGCATTCATTTTACTCCAGAAAGTTAATAAATATTGTATTACCAGCATTGATACAGGGCTTATAAGCAAGAGAAATTAATTTTAAATATGTCTTTAAAAATCTTTAAATGTTTCTCTTCAGAAATACATAATATACACAGATAAAATAGCAAATTAAATACTTTGGGATAATTAATACAGTAAAAATAAGTTACATTATGTTCAGAATCGTATGTCAGTAAAAGGTTTTGCCAATTCATTTCCTCACTTAAATTTAGCTTTGTCGTCTCAGCTCATTTATTACATTTTGTTTTTTCTGGCATTGGTTAGTTGAAAACATAGACCTCAACAATAGCAGATTCAGGAAAACCTCTTGCTCACATGCCACTGACTGCAAAAATGTTTATGATATATGTGGAATTTTTTCAGGGTGGGTTTTTTCACTCACAAGACACAAAAAGAAACTGTCATAGGCCCCATTTTCAACAATGATTGAATTTTTTGGGGGTCGGGGAAGGGAATGGACTATTAAAACATTCCCATGCTTTAAGGTGCATGTAAGATCATCAAAGGGTTTGACTTTCGCTTTATTGCTTGGGAAGGAGATTTGGTGACTTATTTCTATTGTTCAATTTATACTGTAATCATTCCATTCATATGTGTTTGACACAACTGCTATGAGAAGTTGTGTCCTGCCTGTACCCTTACACTCCCTTTTACCTTGAGTGCTTTTTGAATTTCTAAACTATTTTTAAAACTAGATTATGTGAAGGTGTTACGTCAGTGACCTTAGTACCACCCAAATCCTTATTTTCACTGTTGTCTACCCAATACTGTCATGATTGTATTGTGGCATGGCTTCCCATCTAGTGGTACCATGCAAAAAGTGTTTCAGGTTTTTTGTGTTCCACAGAACAGATAAGTGCTCCAAGCATGAAAAATTATCATAAGATACTGCACCCTTCTGCAGGTTTCCACTTTGTTCCAATTAAGGGACTTTTTACTCTTTTGTTGTATATGAAAGCTGACAAAACCATATAAAATTAAAATTTCTATATACAAATACAGAATACTCTTTATTTTTAGGTGCTTTGTTTTCGCTAATCTAAGAGCATAAGCAATATACTTCTAAATGTAAAATACAGTTGAAGCAGTCTTAAAAGACACAGAGCAAATCTGAAAAGAAATACAATCTGAAAGTTTTCTTAAATAAAAAAACTTTGGGTGAATGAGAATTACTGTGTACTAGCACATGTGCTACAAGTAACATCCCATTAGATAGCTGCATGTCCTCCATTGTAATTAATCAACCTCAGTCACCCATCACTATTTTCAGGGATGACTACATATAGAACATTATATTAAACAGTTTCATTTGGTTTACCAGACAAACCTATTTCTGTGATGCCTGCTAGCACACTTTTGACCAAAATGTCAGCTTTCTTTTTCCTCTGTGCAGGTTGTCTGCTTGGTCCAACAGAGAGAAGTGGATGGGCGCAGTACTACCTGCTACTGTACCAGCAGAATGGCTTGTGATGCTTCAGATAGGAAGAACCTGCTGGCTTATTGATTAGGTACTGGGCTGTACGAACAGTTGGTTCTATGTTGGATTGTAGCTGGATTGTATGTGTAGTTTCCCAGTGAACATATTGACTGATACTGCAGGAAAAAACCAACCAAACCCCAGAACAGTTAAAAGCAAGGTTGTCTCCATACTGTTGTGATGGTCTTCTTGATCAGCAACATTAAAAGCTTCTCATTTCCTTTTTTGTTTTTAAGGGTAGGAGCTGAACAATGAAACAAACCAGTCTGGTAACTCAGCTTAAAGACAGACCAGTGCCAGAGGAGCCACTGTGATTTTTTTCCAGACTTTTGCTCTGTCCCTAAAATGGAGCACTCACAATAGAGTGGTAAGTGGCAAAATTACTACTAATAACACAGAGCTCTTTGAACAGAAACTCACTGGCTTTCTGAAGGCAAGGTTGCATACTCTAGTACACGCTTTTATCTAGCATGGTGTCTATGCATATTTATACTCTCCTACTTACGTTTTCCAGTCATAAAGTATGTGGGTTTACCTTATTACTCAGCTTTGCTACCACTTGCAGAGGTTCTAAGATTGAAACTTGACTACAGCAGTTTGTGCTGGTTTTTTCCATGTGGGTGTATCACGACCTCAGTGAATTCATCTGACCCTATTCAGAAAACAGATGAAAAATTCTTTACAGTAGAAAGTGCTGACAGCCCGAACAGGAGGATTTATGAAAAGTTCACATAACCAGATTTTCAGGGTGAAAAAGCAAAATTTTTTAAAAGTGGCCTGATCTTTCATTTCTCACTCATGAATATATGTGCTTTGGAGTAAATGGACATAGTTCATAGGAGTAAGAAATACTCTGATTCCTGTGACTTTACTCAGAAATCATAAGAATAGGAGATTGTAATATTGGATTAGAGATTTTATTTAGTCATCAGTGAGGCTGAAATTTACTGAAGAAGGTAAATTTGATTTATGAATTGGGTTCCTGGAACACAGCCTGTATGCGCCTTCTCTGTATATTTCTCTTCCTAAATTCTCTGTCTTTACTAACATCTAAAGAATATCAGTAGGACAATGCAACATTTGCCGTGAATCAGAATGTCTACAGATCTACCAGTTGGTTTGCACCAAGGAAGAAACCAGTGTTGTGCTCCTCTAGACACTATAAATGGTGCAATAGTATTTTGACCTATGTGATACTCTAAGGAGTAATCAGTCATATTTCCCCCTCAAATATTGCCTAAAGGGTTGTTATTTTACTCAGTTTATAAACAGAAGTAAAGCAAAAACATCAGCAAGCAATGGTTTTCACCTATTTCTATGTGAAATATCATTCGGGCTTAATGTATTCCAGTATGGAAGTCTCAATTTGATGCTTCAGCAGAAAGATTGTTATTAAGTAGACAGAAATAATGGCATGATGAATTTGAAGTTCCTTGGGAATGTTATTTTTTGTAATTTAGGGGGAATGGTTGTTTTAAGAAGTTGATGGAAGTTGCACTTATCCCAATGTAGAATTCAGCCTCAAAATCTAATAATTTGCCCAAACTTTACTGTTGTAGTTGAGAAAAACAAAACACTTCTTACAGTATGATCCCTTTGTCTACCCTTCTGAAACATCTGTCTTGTTTGCCTTTTCTGTAATTAAACTTTATGCTACTTTCAGCCAGTTTCAGAAGTTGCTCTCACTGGCTATAGACAGTTTTGCACCAGAAAATCAGTTAAAAAAAGAAAGAGTCTTTTAGTACAGCTGAGATTAAAAATAGCCTGTATTTTAAAGGAGTTACCATGATGATATTGAAACACTGTGTTTTTATTTGGCACACTCCCCTTTTTAATCTGATTGCCCTGTCTCAACATAATAGTGCTTTTTACTCTGTGTAGCTTTTTTTTTTCACATCAGCTAGGACATGAATATATTTTCTTTTACTATTTAGTAAATATTTCGATTGGTTTAGATCACAAACAGATAATGAACTCAGAATTGATGGCTCCACCTGTTGGTGAAAATACAAACTTTAAAATGAACCTAGAAATCAACACACTGGTAACTGGAGGGTGGCAGAAAATATCAATTTTTACTTTATTTTTTGTATTATTTTCAGACTACAGATTTATTTTAAATAATTTATTTTACGTCATTCTTCAGCATGTTCCTTACGATTGAGGTCTCAGTGCACAAAGCACCTTCAGACTTCCTATTTCATTCTCACTTCTATATAATCCAAAGTTTCTAGCTCTGGGCATCAACCTGTGAGGGGAATGTTAGGGACCGCAGTCTCGGGAAGCCAGAGCAATTCTACCTGCAGTATGACCGATGAACTGGATGCAAAGTTTGAGAACAATGCCTGGTTCCTGTTCTATTTCACCTCAGAGTCAAATAGATCAGATCAAAGCACCTATAGCTTAAGATAACCTGTTGGTATTTGTTCTGGAATAGAGCTGGGGAGAAAGCTGGAAACTCGGAGAGGTGCTATTCTGTTGATGAGTAAGTAAAGGAATTAGACTTTGTTTTATGAAAGAACTCAGACTAATTTAGACCCAACAATAGAAGGTCAGAAAACTTCCAGAATTAAGGCTGTTGGCTTGAGTTAGATCAAAGGAGCAATGCCAACATGCCCAGAAAGCACTTGGCTGAAGTGCAGACAGCGGGAAAGAGATGCACCTCCTCCCGGTGTGTAAATAGGCTGCTGTAGTTCTGAAGTATGACTCAATGTCTTGTAATAACCAAAATAGAATTGATAGGATTTTTATTATAAAGCCGTAAGCCTGCAAAATTCTTCCCAAACTGATTGAAACTGGGATTAAACCATAAGACTGAAAGGAAATCCACGCTTACACTTGTCTATTATTCTTGCCTTTTAAAAGCAGAAGCATATAGCAAAATATCGATATGCAGTATCTGTGACGTGAAACTACTTGAAGAATGTGATTTCTGTGGCTTTCAACAGCTAGTCTGACTCTAAAGATCTTGAAAAGACTGAATCTTTCTCCTACCCCTTTGTTTGTTGGGATTTCTCAAGCAGCTGAGAATTCTCCTTCTGAGGCTGAATTCTCAGAGATGTAGATGAAGTCTCTTGTTCCTGCACCACCTGGTTTCGGTCTCCTGACTCAGCAGCAAGAAGTGCAAAAGTCATAAAACTACCAGTATCTTATGATCCTTGCCTAGCAGAATGGCTTTTGAAATTAGAGCCGACTTGAGGCTGTTTTACTTACATAGGAAGGGTAATGTCCCCTCTCCCCACAGTGTAAACATCTGTGCTCTCTTGTTCTCCTTCAGTGCACTCAAAAGAGCTGGGATTCTCTAAAGGTCTTGTTCCACATTTCTAGAAGGCTGGAAAACTAATGGGGTGAATTTCCTGTGCCACACAGCCACAACAGGGTGTTCAGCTCTGTAAATTTAAACTGAATATCTGTACTACCAAGAAATACACCTAGTTTAAAGATTCAATGAGCCAGTGCCATGTGCTGATGAATTTCCATCTGACTAACACCCAGGCTCAGGAGTTTGGCTGCAGTCTTCACCTCTTTTGTCTCTCAGGAGCACCACAGCATGGGGCTGCCTCCAGGCAGCAGCCAGACCTTTTCTTTGCTTTTGAAATTCACTTACCCTGATCTCAGCTCAGATACATCACCAGGTTCATAGCACACTTCTACACATTTTTCCATCTGGTTTTACTGAGGCATAGGTAGGTCAAATAACTGGATGCAAGGTCATATGGAAAAGTTTACTGATATTCAAGAGGATTTAGAAATGCTCCATGTAATAAGATAATCCATCAAGTATTTTTCTCTTTTAGAAAATACTGATTTAAGCAAAAAGATATTGGAGTGCTGGTCTGGAATTTGTTGTCTGCTTATCCTTAATATTCACAACTCTGAAATGCACACCACTGATCTCGCTCTGAGTTGTTGAATATATCTTGATAATGCTGCATAAAAGTTTATTACAATTTGTAGTCTTCATATGGTCTATGCAATAGAGTAAGAGAGGATGCAAAAGAGTTGCATGTATGCTGTCCTTAGTATTTCATTGCAATGCTGAGGAATTCAGTGAGATAGAGGACCGAGAAACCTAGAAATACCCTTATAAGAGGGAAGTGAGTATGAGTGTTCAAGACTAGCTTGCTTAGTATCTTTTTATAATTCAAAGAGATGAAAATCCTTGCAAAGGCTGAGGTCTAACTGATGAGCTAAAACCAAATTAAAGCAATGAAACTCTTTTCTGATGTTGTTCGGATTAGATTTAGATGTATGTTTTGGATTTACTGGTAAATTAAACAGTACTTCCCAGAAGAGACATGTTTCTGAACTCTTCTGTGTCCTACAATGTATCTTACTCAGTCACTTTCATGTATTTGATCTAGCCTGAAATTGTAAGGACGCTCACCTTTGGAAACAAAGGAGGTATGGAGTCAGAAAACAAACAGCTAACTGTAAAATTACATCCTTATTTACTCTGGGCATGATCTTATTTTATTGCCTGCTAAAGCAGACTTAAGAACCCATTTGTCCAAGCACCTCTCCTAGCTGGATTTCTCTCATTGATGTCCCCTATTTTTACTGATCAGAAAATTAGCCTGGAGGCTACTTCAGATTAATATAATTTCTGTGTTACAATAATTAAACCCCTCCATTCAGTCTGCTCACAAACAGCAATGATTTAAATGAAACTACTGAAAAATAAGATCTTTTCAGTAATCTTTAACAATTACAGGGAATAAGAAATATCTCCTTTTCTGTTAATAGCTTAAGACTTTCCCAAGGGTGGACACATTTTCTTCAATTCTTCTACATTTCTCTGTATATGTGCTGCATATTTTTCAGTGTGAAAGTTTCAGGTGGCCTCAAGGATCCTCATGTCATAGAGAAACACCTTTTACACCTCTCTGTGTAAGAGCAGCCCACCACGACAACCTCTTGCCATTTTCTTGACTGATTTATCAGATTAGAAGAACATTTCCCCTCCTAGCTAGCAAGTAAAAAATAAAATACAATAAAGCTGAACTGATGAGGAAAAGGCAATTCCTTTAAATCCCCTGTGTGCATGTGAGTGTTTGGAGTTTCTTTTGTTTGCTTGTGGTTTAGGGCTTTGTTTATTTGTTGTTTTTAATCCAACTATTGCTGTCTTTTGCTCATGGTAATTTATATTCCCTCATACGCCATGTAAGTGAAAATTCTTTGCTATTTGAAGACTTTTGGAAAATCAAATTCCTCAGGGGTTGGTATTGGGATCAGCGCTGTTTAGTATCTTTGTCAGTGGCATGGACCATGGGATTGAGTGTGCCCTCAACAAGGTTGCTGATGACACCAAATGTGTGTTGTGGTCAACACACTGAAGGGAAGGGATGCCATCCAGAGGGACCTGGACAGGGTGGAGAGTTGGGCCAGTGCAAACCTCGTGAAGTTCAGCAAGGTCCTACACCTGGGTCAGGGCAATACCAAGCACAAATACAGGCTGGGTAGAAGCTGGATTGAGAGCAGCCCTGAGGAGAAAGACTTATGGGTTTTGGTTGATGAGAAGCTCAACATGAGCTGGCGGTGTGCGCTTGCAGCCCAGGAAGCCAGCCGTATCCTGGGCTGCATCTCCAGCAGTGTGAAC
>NW_009919677.1:17478-24205 GCF_000696875.1 Nestor notabilis
GGGGGTGTGGCCTGCCACCCAAGGAACCCAGCCGTATCCTGGGCTGCATCTCCAGCAGTGTGACCAGCAGGCTGAGGGAGGTGATTCTCCCTCTCTACTCTGCTCCGCTGGGACACCCCCAGCAATCCTGTGTCCAGCTCTGGGGCTCCTGACACAAGAGGGACATGGAGCTGTTGGAGTGGTTCCAGAGGAGGCCACAGAGAAGCTGTGAGGGCTGGAGCAGCTCTGCTCTGGAGACAGGCCGAGAGAGCTGGGCTTGTTCAGCCTGGAGAAGAGAAGGCTCCGGGGAGACCTTATAACAGCCTTCCAGTACCTAAAGGGGGCTTACAAGACAGATGAAGAAGGACTTTTGACAAAGGTATATAGAGATAGGACAAGAGGGAATGGCTTTAAACTGACAGATGGGAGATGTAGAGGGTGATGAAGCTGGTTTTCCGAAACAGAGGGATCAGAGCTATTTTGCTGTTAGTCAGCAACTCCCTATAGATCTACAACTGGAATCAGACTTGATTAATTTAAAAGTATCAGTTAGGAAGCATTAAGGAGAATCTACTGTGCACTGCTTCAATGTTCCTTTCCTAAAGCTTGCCTAATTAGAAGCAGTGTGCTAAACTTCTCATTGTGGTACCATCAGAAAAGCCTTTCCTTGAGGCAACATGAGTTACGAATACAATACCTAACACTAAATTGACATAACAATCCAAAAAGAGCATTTGGAGTTAGCAAGCACTGACATTTTGTAACTCTGTCTGCATCTCGCCACATTGAATTTGCAGATCACAGCATCTGTTCTAGTAAAGGGGCGAAAAAAGCAGTAAAGATGTTGATGTTGCCAGTGCGAATAGATCCAACTTCAGCAGTAGAAAGTAGCTTGTACTACACAAGAAATAATTCTTATTTATTTATTTTACACTTTTCTGAGGGGAACCACGTTCCATTTGGTTTAATAATACATGTTTTTGCTTCAGTTGACATTGGCAAATGTGCCTGGCTGTATTGGTGGAGTTGTGATAATCAGTCACTATTAAGATGATGATTTTCAGCTGAGGAACAGGAAATTTTGGATAATTATGGTGCTGATAATCAACAACAACGAAGAATGTGAAAATCATCACAAGGATTCCAGGACAGAAAATGGAATTCTCCATTACAGTTTGGAATATGGACTAAGCAGATTTTTACCTGATCCTTTATTCTTTTTTTCAGAAGCTATGTTAATTATTACAGCTTTGTGAATGCCAGAGGCAATCAAGCCAACTCTTTGGTGGGTGTAGCCCAACATTGTTTTCTGTGGCTTAAAACAAAGCAGTGAAAGACATTCCCTTTTGCTAATTTTCCAGTGCATTTCTGGGAAATCAGACCATAAAGTTTGCCTCAAGAAATTGGTTCGATGTGGCTAAGAACCCTTGTTTACGTGTTCTCAATTAAGGATTCCTTAATAAGCTGTTCCATTTGCACACAGATTGCCCAGAGAGGGTAGTTTTACTCTCTTTGGGTAACTTTGGCAGTAACGTATTGAAGTGTTGGTTTGTAGTTCAAAGGTAAAACTCTATTGGAACAGAAAGATCTGATAGCCAGAAAATGCATATGCTTAAATCCAACTCTGCTTTGTGTTAAAATTAGTTTCTTTGTCTCATTGAGAAATGAGTGTCAGTGTCAGTTTTGTTACTTTCAGACACATATTGGAAAAAATTAAACGTCTTTTGAAGTTTTAGTATAAAACATTCAAGATTCTTTAGGAAAGAGATCTGAAGGATTCTTAGTGAGTATTTCTGCTGCACTGTTCTTGGGAGTGGACTTTGAATGAGTTGCCTTTGATGCTGGTGTTACCTGTTTACCCTTGAATCAGTTCTGAAAGTTTAGATTTCCTTCCTGTATTATCAGCGTGTCAGAGGCGACCCAGCAACAGCATGTCTGCAGCTCCGCTTCTACCCTTTGTCGGAGTATTTTGCCATTCTACCCACAATGGCATTAGTTACACAGCAAACATCAGTCCAGTCATGACTGGACTGGCAACTTATTAGAGCAAAGCATTGAAATATCCATCTGCTTTTGATTGCTAGCAGGATGTTCTTCTTCTGAACTGGGCTGTGGAATAGTCTCTCATTTTCTAGTTTTGAATTGTCCATTTACTGCTGTAGGCGAAGCTGCCATCCCTGGGTGAAAACTGGAGTCAGCTCATGAGGAACCAAGAAACAGATGAGGGATGGACAAATTGAAAGACTAATCCTTTCCTTCTCTTTGCAACAGAGGGTGAAAATCCCCTGGAAGTTAACTCAGCCCAGTCTCTATTAGCTGCAATGCATCTGAGACAACAGCGATACAGGCCCAAAATCAGTGAATGAAGGTCTCTGCACAACACAGCCTGACGTTTGTCCCTAACAAGAGTCTGTTTGTTGAACTCTGAAAGCAGTAGCTCCTGGAAGGAATCAGTCCCATCTTGATTACAGCAGAATTAATTTTGGAAGTCTCTCTTCACTTTCCTTACCCACATGGTTACTCCTGTTCAATGTAGAGGGTTAATTTCCTCTCCTCCCTTCTGTCTTGTGCCAATGTGGTGTTTAGGTTATCAAACCAAGTTAGCCTCTAAGAAGGTTAGCTAAACTGCAATTTGCCTTTCAGGGTTTTTTGATGGCTGGAATCGGTAAAGATAAAGCAAAAGCTTTATTTTTGGGACTCTTTTACATGGGTGACTTCTGTCAGTCTGGATCTAAGTACTTCATTGTCTGTCTCTAAAAAATATCTTTGTGAAGAGAACATTTAGCAATGTTCTCTTAATAGCCGTAAGATTTCTGTGTAGAAACAACCCCTGCCCTTTTTCTTTTTCCCCTTTGGTAAGAAGAATTTTCTGAAGTCCTACTGATGATGTAGAACCACGAGAGGGCACTCTGGCTCTTTGATTGCTCTTCAGCCAATTTACTGGGAAAGACTGTAAAAACAATAATAAAACCCTAAGAGGAAAAATACTCCTTTATTTCCTGTGGAAGAAATCACAAATTGGTATCTCTTTTCTTGCTTATCAATAGTCTTAACACAATCTTCGTGTTCACTGGTTTTGGAATGCATTTGTAAAATGCTGACATGGGAAGATGCACCATGCATCTTTTCTGGCAGTTAGATTTTGAAAGCAAAATACTTTTCCAGTATATCTGATATTTTTCTTGAAATTAGAAGTCTGATAATCCTACCAAGTAAAATATACATAAACAACGGTTGTGGTCTTGTTTTGTTTTGTTTTGTTTTGTTTAAAGCCATCTGCCAGTAAAGGTCTCATGATTACTTCACTCAGAAAGCAGCCAGTTGACTGAGTTGACAGAGAATGATGTTTCGGATTTGCCTTCATAGATATTTGGCCATCTTATCATTTTTATAAAAGTAGTGTATTAACTGAGAGATCAGAAATGCTCATCCTTGTGCTTTGCTCTTGTAAATTTCAATAAGGATGAGTTTTGTTTGAGCTGGTGATGTGCTGAACACTGATCACAATTAGCTTCTTCTGATGGAAAAGTTACTGTAGTAATGAACCTTTTATAGCCTTTCTCAGTTTCTCTCAGCCAGATTCTTTCACCTATATTTTAGACCTGGTATGGACCCTTCTGAAGAGATTCAACTCATAGTGCTTTCCTTCTGTGAGTTAAACCTTACCATATTCCCCAGTAATAAAACTTCTGACTTTTTTTCTTCCACTGTTTAGCAGTTCCAGTGCAAATGACTGCTCTGCCATCTAAGCGAAGGCAGCTGATTGTTTGGAGTTGACTAAATGATAAAGAAATGTCCCCATTTCATGTGCCTTTGACCACTGTGACTTAAGAGGTGATTGTAATAAGATCACCACAATCCCATAGCCAAAGGTCACACAGCTGAAGTGTATGACACACTTTATTTGGCTGTTCCTCCCTTTAAGCAGAATATTGCCTACATGACAAAGATGGTCTCAGTAAGAAATCCCCAGTTGTTGCATGCAGGCTTAGCTTCTCTTAGTGAGGCTCTGACAGGCAGAGGACTCTCAGGCAGTTTCTGACTCAGCCCCAGATCCCATCTTTTGCAGATTATAGGCTCTCTTCCTGGCCAGTCACCAAGAAATCCTTCCCTCCAAGCCTGATTCCTATTACTAGCACAGGGGAGCAGAGCCCAGAGCACTTTGTTAACCCGTCCTTGGCCAGAGTATGGTGTTGCATAGTTCAACACCTTGGTTTATTTTCTTTCAAAACTCCTGAAACTAGCAGTATGCACGTCTCTGTCTTCATATGTATCAAATGGGTACAGCCAAATTACAGGAGGTTTTCCTGAAATTGTTTTGAAAGCACAGAGAATTGCAGTTTTTGTCAGTGGCAGCAAGTTAGGAGAGCACTTGTTGAAGAACTGGTTAAAATATATTGTCAGTGCCTTAAGCTCACAAAACACTGAGTAGGAACCATGGGGTTGGGGGAAGGAGTGTTTTCATGGTCTGTGGAGGGCTGGCAGTTTGAAGTTATTCCCTCTGCATAAATATGGCAATACTTGTAAGCTACTCCAGATCCCTTACTGGAATGTAAAGTCAGCAAAATTCAGCACTTCAGAAAATGATTGTACAGTGGGACCCCTGTAGAGGAAGTATTTTGTGCCTCAGTAAGACAATATGTTCAGCTATTCAGTTGCTTTAGTGGTGCTCCTTAAGGCATGAATTGTGGTCCATTTCCCTACTTTCTGTTCCTTCCTCATAGAAGAGCCTATGTCCTGAGCTGCTGCTTTTTATTGTCCTGGCTGATCCATACACAGCATGGGGAAGGTTGTTCTTTCACAGGGTGATTCAGTGTTTCTACCATTTGGGAAAAATCATGCCTTCTCCTCAAATTTGGTCTTCTCCCCACTATTTACTGGCAGCCAGGAGTCATGGTAAAGACTTGGATCAGAGACAACCTAATAGCTGGTATCTAAACTGGCATTCAAAGCACTGAGCAAGACACTAGGATCCAAAACAGCTACTGTGCTAAGCACAGAGCTGCCTAGAACTAGCATGGGGAAAAGATAAAGACAGGGTGAATGCTAAATATGGGCCACCATATAGTTCAATCTGAGCTGCAAGGAGGTTTCTCCACCCACTTAGGACATTCATTCAGGACTGCTCTCTTTGGGGTTGACATTTGGGCCATTTCTAAGTTGTGGCTGAAGCACTTGGCCAGGATGTATGGAGACTGGTTCAGTTCATTTTCCTGCCTGTGAGGATTGAAGCTTCTCACTCACATGCCTCAGTTCTTTTCCCTGTCCTGGTCATGTTCCTGTCCTTTATCCAGCAACTGTTTCGTACAAATTACAGAAGACCATCTGGCAACAAATGCAGTCTCTTCTCAAGCTCCACTAATTGTGCCAGATGCCTTCCATGGATTCTCCAAACCACAGTAGTTTTAGTTCTCAAAATTTGGAGGATACATAAAGATAGCAGAAAGTAATATAATGTGGTAAATTGTTTTTTGGAGTGATTTCATGGAATACAGAATACTTAAAGATATAAAATGTAATAAAAACATGTGTCAGACAAACGAGAACACAGGAAATCTGAGGTAATTTCCCTTTGGGATACTGAAAATGTTATGCGCTGTGCGGCTGCAGCATTCCCTAAGAGGCTACGGTGGCATTTGTGGAACCACTTCCTGGTGCTCTCTTAATTCACACTGGACACCTTTGGTTTTTCTCCAGCACTAGGTGAAATAAACCTGTAAAGTACCCTTGGAGGAGCAATGTCCCGTGCAACACTTGAAATGTTGGCTGCGAGACAAATTCCAACTGATACGTTTTTGACTCCCACTTGAGGACTCAGAGATGCTGGTAATTAGGTCACTTTGGCATCAATCTTCTGCAACTGCGACAGTTTTTGTGGCTTCTCTGTTCAGTCTCACACTCAACAACTTATATCCTGTATATACATGCCAAACATCTGTGCCTGTTACTTTTCTTTGTGTTATTTTGGGTATCTCCCAGTTCTCGACACTAGCGTGGCAGCAGGGAATCTGATGAGATCAATTAGGGTTGTAGGTATTGCATGCAGACTCTTGACAAAAAGTAGCCCCAGCCACTGCTAGTTCGGGTTCACAAAAAATGGATATCAGAATATTAAGAAGTGTAATCAACCTTGTGGTTGTATCTAAGGTACCTAAATAAGCACCAGATACTAGCTGCTGCTTTGAGGCTACTGAAGATTTTGTTGTTTTTCATTTCTTCATACTGATACGGAAGACACAGCATAACCTGGGATGAAGGCCACAGAGCAGCTGAACTGTATCTGTGTATTTAGAGGATTATGCAAGATCAAAATGTTTAAATGAGACTTTCAAAGGCATCTTTGCAGTGCTTGCTGAAGCTCCATCCTTTCATCACAGGAAGAAAGGAATGCAGTCTTAGTCATCTGCAGTCAGAACACAATTGCACTGACAATCCTGGGAGATAAATACGGCTCAGAACCTCTTGCAAAAGGGGTTGAAGCCATGTATTATTCTCAGGAAGAGAAGCAGCGTCAAGGACCATCAGTGAAATGGGTAGATACCTTTGTAAGACTTCCAAATTTCAGCAAAATTGTTATACCCTGAATAATGATAGATTTGGGCTTTGCCAAAGTACAGCCAGGCAAATCTGTTACTTCCCATATGGAAAGCAACTGTTCAAGTAAGTTATATAATTATACATTATAACATTGCTTCTGTCCAAAACCTACGGCTGTTGCAGACATAAGCCAAGAGTTTTTTCTTTTCTT
>NW_009919677.1:24220-42517 GCF_000696875.1 Nestor notabilis
CCCCCCCCCTTATTTTTGGTTATTCAATTAAAGCCATAAGGGAGTAAACAATTCCAATATTTTCTCTCTCCACCCTCACCATTCCCATATCTGATGATTTGCCATTCACTATTCTGGAACCTGACTTGGCAGTTTTGGCCTTGCTGCTGTACGTTGGTTTCTTGGACTTGAGACTAATGAAACAATACACATTTTTCCGCTGAAGTAGGCCCTGATTTCCCCACCTCTCACTTCCAAATGTGGATTTGAAGTTGATACAATAACTTAAAGGAGTCAACATAAATAAAAGAAAGCAACTTGGAAAGCAATCAATCTTCTGCTCGTTTTGAATAAAAAGTTCTAACAGTGTACAGCACTTAGTGCTTGTGTATTGGGCTCTTTACAAGTACTTGCCTTATACAACAGAGGTACACATTAAAAGCTGATTATCCAAAAGTGAGGGAAAAAAAGGTCTACATTTAGAAGCAGAGTGGCCTAATTAGCATGGAGCTATAGTAGGTGTGGTAGCTTGAGAGTGTAGTTAGCCCTACAGGACCTTTTCATTCCCATGCCAGGATATCTGCCCTGCTTTTTCAGTGGTGATGGCTGAGAGACCAAAGGACATCTGGATTTTATGTCCACTGATGACTTGCCTTTTACTATTGTAGTTTCATGTAAACTTTCATCTGGCAGAATTGTGATCTGGGTTAAACCTAACCCACCAAAAATTGTGCATGCTTAACCTGAAGCATAGATAAATAGGTGATTAATCCAGTTAATCATGCTTCAATCCAAAGGCTTGTGCTGGCATGAGGGATGGAGCAGTGCAAGTGGGGACAAAGTGGCCTTTTCCTGTGGCAGGTCCGATTTATGATGGCTTTAAATGCTTGTGGATGTGTGAATGAACTTAGTTAATTCCAGGTTTATGTTTCCTGAACCTTGGAGAGAAGTAGTTGACAATTCTACATGCTACCAAAAAGCTGGTTTTGGCAAAGAAATACAGCCCTGGCTTAGCAGCATTTTAATGGGGATGAAGGATTGTTTGTTAAGCCATATTGCTGTTGCAGGGAAACTCTGCATTATGGAACTGTACGGAGGCAGAAAAAATACAGATCAATTCATACATCAGCATAAGATAAAATTATCTATATTCAACAGAAAGAAAATACTGTTCTGCTTATATAGGCTTAAGCAGTGCATTTTCTAATGTAGATAATGAAGTGTACAGGGGAAATGATCCTGTGGGTTCATCCCGTTTCACAAGTATCTCACTACTCTGTAGATCTTCAGACTTATTGTGTTTCTGTGTGATCTATTTCCATGAGAAATAAAAGACAGTAGGTACAGAGCTGAGAGCCAACAAGCTGAGCAGAGTAGTTTCATCGCACTGCAGTGGTACTGTGCTAATATATGGTGCTGGTTTTGCTGCAGAAAACCTGGAAATGGATTGTTTGTCACTGACAGCAATATCACTGGTCTAAGACTTGGCATATAATGCATTTGGAATGTACTAACAAGAAAAAAGACATTTATTTACTGAAAAGGAGTAAATATGACTGCTGTTCATATGTGAATGAGTGAGGTTGGGCTGCTGCAAATGAGAAGTAGGTAAATGCTGGGCTATGGTGTAGATGTGTAAGGTACTTGGGAGCTGTATCAAGGAAGCGTGGGGAGTTAAACATAGGAATTTTTTTCAGCTGGAGGTAGATGTAGTTATTTTCTCCTGACAGACACCTCACTGGACACATTTGCTCTGCACAGCTGTGGACAGCTGGAATTCCAAAGCCTCTGCCTAGAGGTTTGGTGCCTGGGTTTGTCCAGGACCTCATGTCAGGACGTTTACTGAAGTGCACAGCCTGTTTGTGATATAAAATGTGGTGGTTCCCTCTGCCCCTCTTCTGTTTGGCTTTTCCTGAGCTTTGGTTGCAACTATAAGGCCTCTGAGAGGTTCACAGTTTCAGGCTCAATCAGGTCAAGTTCCGGGTGCAGATTAGAATGAGATAGGGAAATGCATCACCTTCCCTTCACTTCCTCTACAGCTTCCCAGGATAGAACGGAGGGACACTGAGCCCTGCACTCCTCTCTGGCTGGCTGGGGGAGGCACAGGAGGCCAGGGACATGGGGAATGCTGCAGAACACCCTGCATTGCAATCTGAACATAGATGGGCATGCCAGCTCTACTCCTCTCTTGGGCTGCCCCAGTGCTCCCAAGTACAGAGCTGCAGAAATCACCCACAGAGCACTATCATGTTCCTTCACACAGTGAAATACAAATCAGTGAACCCGAGGAGTAACTAATGGAGGGTTTATGGGTGACTTATTTACCTTCAGAAACAGAGAAATGAATGTGTTTAGGATTTTCATGAAAACTCGTGTCTTCTCAAACAAGCTTTTAGTTTCAAGGATATTACTGAGTTTTTGTAAGGCACAGTTTGCCTCAATTTAAACCACTGTTTTTCATGGGAAATTTAATTAAAAAACATGTATGTCTTACTAAATGGAAGCCTGTACTACAAAAACAGTGGAGGTTTTCTGAAACCAGTGCTTGTCTGGTTCTGGCATTAGTGAAGGAATTGCTTTTAAAAGAGGTCTCATCTTATGAGAGTGAACCAGGACCTTAACCCTTGAAATTTCTTTTAGAACCCCATTATTATTTTCTAAGTTGGATCTAAATTTAACCAATAATGTTCTCTTCCTAGTTATATGGTTCAACTCTCAGGGCTTTAAAATCATCTAGTTAGATACATTTATGCCCTTCATCCCTTTGTAGCAGCTGTTCTTAATAGGACCACTGATGGTCTCCATAGGAGAGCTGCAGAGGTCATCACATGCCTTCAGAGAAGGTAGTGGTGAGGGGACAGAGGTGCTCAGCTGTGGGCAGGAGAGGAGAGACACCCTCAAGTGGTGTTGCTGGAGTTAGTGGAACTGCAGCCTTGTCCCTCTCTGTGTCCCAGTTAAGTCTGCCTGTAATGCAGCACTTTCAAACTGGAAGTTTGAACCTCTTTTGAAGTGTTTGAAGAAAACCCATGTTTTCTGAGCAGCTGTCATCAGCTACAATACAGGTACTGAAACCAAGATAGTTTGTGTCCAGGGTAATGTTCTAACTCAATTTACTCTGCTTCATGTCCTCTTTAACATGTATATTTGCAAAAAAAATACCAGTACAGTTAAACTTGTTTTGTAATAGTTTGATGTTAACTGATATAAGTGACCCTGCTTTATTTTACAAGCTATTTTACTTCCTGGTTATTCATCTGTGTTTGGAATTCTCAGCTGGGATTTGAATATCAATAGGCAAATGATAGCTCAGACTTATAACAATATTTGAGAATTATTTATCTTTAAGAATCTGTAAGGGTTTTTTTTCCCTCACTTTTTGTTTTTTCTACTACTATGAACTTATGATTCACATTGCATATTAATCACAGATTGACTATTTCCTGCGGCTTGATATTGCTCATAGCATATACCTTATTTTCTTGTGTCCGTCTAAAATTTCATATGTACATAAAACAGATTGTAGAAAGAAAATTTACCTAATAAAAATACACAAAGTTGCTGCGTAGCTCCCTGGTGGCAGGGGCATGTTCATTCTAATACAAGGGATCTGAACTTGAGCTTTCTATGTTAATATATTCTTTCCAGAGATGCCGGTGTCACATCCTAAAAGTACACAGCATTTCAATTAAATATTTCTGTTCAACCTGGCAAGAACAAGAATTTCTGGCTTAGGTCTGAAAAACCAGTGATCTTCTTCTGCTTCAGAGAAAACTTACTGTTTCCCGGGATGCTTCCCAACTTGGCTTTCATGCTCAGCTGCTACCTTATCAATATTATGGGGGCTTTGAGCTTTTCTTATGGAAGAATGTTCAAGTAACATCTGTATATTCATATTTACATTTTGTCCTCAAACAACAAGTCCATTTGTTAGTTTTAGAAGTAAAAGCTTTATTCTTGTGAAGAAAATGCCATGGTATTTGAAATAAAATATATAAAAGTAGTTTATTTCCCAGCTGCTTAACAGTTCTGAGGGTCAGGTATAAAAAATGACTTTTCCAGTAGCCAACATCATGAACAGTTTCTTTTCAAGCCTTTAAATTATTATCTGAGCATTAATCACTCTTAATAAAAATAAAACCTCTTTTTTATTTTTGGAACTACAATTTTTTTATTTTATTCACCTGAGCAAGTGGAAGGCTCCCACGGCTCCCACCAGTGCTGGTTCTTATTTTCCTTTAAGGCAAGTTTTGACACTTAGAAAGGGCCTCTGTTTAACAAATTAGGATTTTTATTAAATTGCTTAACAAAATATTAAGTTTTCACGATTTTTAAACCTGCTGTTGAAAAAGAGAGTGTTAGTGGAAAAAGAGGCTGGCTTAGCACAGTCGTGCTAGTCCGGATGGGAACACTGACCAAACTGTTTCTCTGCCATCATTGCCGATTTAGAGGCTCTCGTTCTTGAAGGAACCTCCTGGAGTTCCCTCTTATCTCTCAAATCCTGTGAGGTGCCCATTCCTGAAACTCTGCTTAGTGAAACCTAATTAAATGTGCTGATATTTCTAATTCCCAGACTTCTCTGTAACTGTTGTCACAGTGAAGCTGAAGAACTCACTGAACTGGTGGGTTTACCATGGACACTCCTTTCCCATTCTTCTCCAAACTTCTGGATCTTTCAAGAAGTACTTTAGAAATGTCCTGGTCATTATTTCCTTCCTGCCTTCTCCCTAGACTTTCCTGAAAATTTCTCTTTAAGAGAGGCCCAAATATTACCCAGTACTGCATCTTCCTGACAGTCTTGTCTGTACAAGCTCCTGGTCTACATTCCTTCAGATTTTGTCAAGTTTGAAATTAGATTTGTTTATAGTTCTAAATATTCTGTTGGTTACCTGACTATACATAAATGATACATCATTTTCCTGTTGAAAACCTCAGGGTATAGTGGAATCGTATTGTCTGGGAATTAGTGCAGCTGAGCAGAAATGACAGGGTAGTACCTTATGGAAATGAAATAGTACATGGAATCTATGCCATAGTGAAAGAGAAACAAAGGGTGTTTGAGAGCAGGGCAATAGGGAGCCCTGAAGAAGGGGTATTACAAAAAGAGGAGTGTGAGCACTCAAAAGGGATGGGGCATGATAATCTACCATGTCTACCTGTCATAAATGGTTGTGTTTAAGTAACTGTTCTCAGTTTCCCTAACATTGTGCATCCTCCCCAACTATTACTTCATACAGTTTTGTTATTAGCAGGACAGAAATTGTGTAACTATTGCACAACTTTAACAGAAATATGTAGTGCTCAATATAAATTCATCCTGAGGGTCCCTGGCTGCAGTGTGTGATGAGAGATGTGATCTGTCTGGGGAGTCACAGAAAGAAAACAGGGACACAAAACCTCTTAAAATCATGAGCAGCTTTTCCAAATGATTTTTTTTATTTGATTCTTTTCACCTAACAGTTTGTTTTCTTTGAGGTTTCAGTTATTTTTTGACATTCTACTCTGTGTGTGTATCTGTGTGCAGAAATACTGAAAGTATCCTTGACTCTTTCTCCCTTCCCTATGTCCTCTTGCAGCTGTAAAGATGAAACTGGTTATTATGCACTTTATCCTTCCCTAAACACTTAAAAAGAATTTCATAGAGTCCCAAAATCATTACACTGGGTAAGTAAAGTAGCAATAATAATTTTGTATGTTAATTTAAATGCTTTCTGATTTCTGCAGTTCCAGATGTTTTTTCTTACCAGACTTATCAAGGCCTCAAAAATTAGGTTAAAAATTCCCAAAGATTTTGATGTAAATCCTCAGATCCAGAAACAAGGGTTATGTGTAAAATCTTGTGCCCATGTCCTGGTGGCACCCCTCAATTGCCGACTAAGTGGAAGCAGAAGGTGAAGGAGACACAGGCCGAGCTGGAGGCTTCACAGCAAGAGGCATGAGCCCTCAGTACTGAGCTCTTCAAGCTGCAGAATGCCTACGAGGAGGCCCTGGAGCACCTGGAGACCTTCAAGAAGGAGAACAAGAACCTCTAAGGTGAACACCCACCTGGTGCTTCTCCACTATTGTTCACATGGTGTGATGGGTTCTCCACCCACTTCAGAGGAGTTGTTGGACCTGACGGAGCAACTGAGCTCCAGCCGCAAGAGCATCCATGAGCTGGAGAAGGTTCAATAGCAGTTGGATGCTGAGAAGCTGGAGCTCCAAGTGGCACTGGAGGAGGCAGAGGTGAGGCAAGCCCCATGGGTGTCCTCCACCCATATGTCTCCATGATCCTTAAGGTTTTCTCCATTGTCCAACCCAAGAGGTTGAGCTGGTGACTGCATTGGCCCAGTAGGTTGACCTGGTGGCCATAGGGTTATCAGTAGCTTTACCTGTTGGCTGCAAGGTGACCCTCTAGAGTCTTACTTGATCCTACATAATTTACAGTTTGCTGTTTCATTTGTACCCACATGAAAAAGTAACAGTAGGTAGCAGTCCGTGCTCTTGACAAGCTAGGGAACCATCTCAGCAACATGACAGACTGTGGCCCCTGCTAGGCAGCATATCTCTTGTAATTCCCTATCAAGCTGGCATATGGGTGCCTTGGTGCCCTACTATAGAGAGTCACCTACTGTAATTACTTAATGTTTCTTATTATGGCAACCACCATGCCGCACTGCTGGTGCAGGTTCTCCTTGTGGGCCTTGCTCATGGCAATCTAAAGCCTTCAAAGAATCATATCTGTTGTTGATCTGGACTTTGGAGGGTGGATGTTGAGTTAGAGTCCTGCTTTTCTGGGTCACTAGGGTACAAGAGTCCTCTAATACTTTGCAGTCTATTCACTGTCTCTTGTACTTCGAGTACCTGTCACAACAGGTCCTCAACCCATGCGCACTTTGTGCAGGTGCTAGCCTTTTCCCCAGAAGAGGTATTTGTGTCCATTGCAGGCTACCACCTGTACTGCTACCTCTTTCCTTACCCGCTCTGTTTGAGCAGAAGCATTTAATGGTGGTTAAAATAAAACTCTAAAATGTTTTACAGAATAGATGAGAACAGAACATCTATGTTCTCTTGTTTCTTCTTCTTCTTTCCCATTACATCATAGTTTCCTTTCTTGGTAAAACTTACACTGCTGTCTTACAACTTCAACATTGTGAGCATTGAGCTCTCTCTTCTGTGTCTCTTGACTTTTTTATGGCAGTTTGTCTTAACACTATGAAATCAGCTGTCAAACATTGTTTGGAAATGCTGAGATAAATGGTCTTCCCTCCCCTTATTGATTAATCCATCACTACAACACAGAATAACCAATGCTCATATCATTTAGTTATTTACTTCTAATATGTTTGATGAAATATATATTAAAAGCTAGGGACAATGCCAAGGAAGCGAATATATGTAAAACAAAGACAGAGAATATTGAAGAAAAGCTTTGACTTGATCTGACAGAATCCATATTTAAGGAAGAAGAAACTTGACTGAAAAAGAAAGCTTTGCCTGAAACAGGCAGGCTTCTCCCTTCCCAAGAGAGGTACTACATTTCTGAGGTGGTGCCTGCAATTTAGATCTTTCTGAATGTTGAAGATTAATACTTTTTTGGGGTTTTGTTTGGTTTTTTTGGTTTTTTTTTTTTTTTTTTTTTAGGATAAAATGTTTGATGTCCTTATTCTTCAGACCAGAGCAAATTTTCAGTTTCCATAAAATAGAAAGATACTGTTAAGTGACTCACCTGAATGTGGGCTGTTGTTGAGAATCACTATAGATAGATAAAGGGGTCGTATATAGTTACAGCAGAGATATACATGTATTTATTTGGTCTTAAACTTAGACACTAGCATTCCTCTTTTTAGATTTTATCCTAAAATACTCCAGTGGATAAAAATGGCTCTTGATAAAACACCAGACTTCATAAATTTGCTTTTACTGAATTGTTGGATAGCATTATTTAGTTTGATTAATAGCTAAATGCACAATGTTAGATTAGTAATGAAAATGCTATTATGTATCATAAATTCACGCAATCCAAATGCTTCACAGATTATAATTCATTCTCAAAATGACCTGGTAAAAGAGATAACAGTATTCTGGAGATCATGATAATGACTGATTTTACAGAGTAGGAAAAGTTCCTCTAAGGGATTTTTTACAGCAAAAGATTCTGGAATGCATCAAGGACTGTGCATGCTGACCTCTAGGTACACAAGCTATGACAGACCTTCTCTGGTGTGGTGTCAATGTTACCTGAGTTTTGAAATTAAGAATTAATTTTGTATTGGTCTACACATAACATATGTTTTGCCTGGTGCCTGCTTATTAGAATCATCTGACATACGATTGTGGGATAGCTGGTTAATGGTGTGTCCATTATCTAACATATGATTTTTCTCCTATTCTGCTTTCCAAGTATTTTGCAAGAAGCCATACAGAGTCCGTACATTGATGGCTTAGTGACAAAAGATCCTATATCAGAAGTGCAGGAAACACATCAGAAATATAAAAGATATATGACAGGCTTGGTGAAATTCTAACACATAGGTATGGTAAGGAAAGCCAACTGCTTTGCCTGCAAACAATGATGGCACTTTTGCATCTTAGTCAGTCAAATGCATGATGAAACCATTTCTTTATTCTGTTCAATGTTTATTTTATGCAGAGCAACCTTATGAGAGACCTTTGGAATGACTCAAAGTTTGTCTGTTGCCCTAGTTTGTGTTTCTGATACAACCATATGAAAGGCATCTAAAAAATGAGATCATCAAGATCTTGCTAGATTGCATTAGAATTTCCATGTGATGGGAAATAGATGTGTCTTCTCTGAAAAGGATTGCATATTAGAGAAAAGGTCAGATTGGTATTCCAACTGATTTACCAACCTTTCTGTAGGAATATGAATTGTCTTCTGGCCTCTCCAAAATGAGTGGAGCACTGGCAGAGAGAAATCCTAATAAAGAGTATCTCCCTAAGCGTGTGATGAGCTTGCAGTCATAGTGGCTTACAAAGATATCTGTGGGGGCCAGCTATTTCAGTGACTGGTTTGTTCACCACTCCAAAGAGTTAAGTTTTAAATGCCTGTAAGTGTCCATGGTTATGGAAGTGAGAGATACTGAAAACTGCCAGCAAGACCCCCTTTTTTTTTGGTGTGTTTAGTATTTAAGAGGGAAGAGCACAGCTGGAGCTGGAGCACCTATGTGTCAGAATATAATTGTCCCCTCAGCAAACAAAAGCAGCTCATCCAACCTGTGCAGACATGGGAACAGTGACTCCCTGTTCTACAGACCAGGGCAGTTGAATATGGGTGTCACAGGGCTTCAAAATCTGAGAGCATAATCTCAAGGCATATGATAAATTCTGTGGTATTCCAGTATACAATGAGTTAGTATGGTTTAGTGAATACATGCTGTAAGAAATCTGGGCATTTCTCCATCTCAAATCTATTTGGCTTAGAGCCTCTGGATGGAACATAACCTCCCTCTTCCCCTTCCCTCAAAATCAACCCAGGTCAACGCTTTCTTTGTGGAGGTTGAATTGCATGATTTAATTACCTCCCTGCATACAAGGCAACTCTAGACACAAACAAAAGGAAAAGCTATAAAACATGATAAAGAGAAAATATGAAACATTATTTGTCTTAAAGCATTCTTAATATATAAACAATGCAGAGGCTGTTGTGAATAGTGTCTGCAAGTCTGACTGTTATCCTCCAAGGCCACAGATTCCTCCCAGACTTCCTGCTAAAACATATACAGGTTAGAGAGGAGTTCTTTTAGTTCTTAGCATATAATGGTCTATTGCTCCACGTTTCTGTAATCAGTGGGATGCTCTAGTGCTCAGAGCAAGTGCCACAGCTGGTGGCTGGGCACTCTGTGTTGCTGTGCTGAAGCAGGGGAGTGGTGGTTATTTTTAAACCCTCCCCAACAAAGCCTCTTTTCAGTCTTACTGGAACTACCATATATTTAAAGGGCTCTTGAAATTTGTCACTTTCAGTGTGTAACATTTTCCTGCAATGGCTGGTGACACCTTAGACAGCCTTTCCTTTTGCTGTGAATTCCCAGGTGTTTGCCCATTATGAGAAATGGTTGCGGCTGAAGTCCTCATTCATGATCTCTTCTGAGTAGCATATTTGCTGGGAGGGAGGGCAGGATAGGAAGTGGAATAAGCCTGCTGTATACATTAAAGTTTTGTGGCAGCCTGCTTCCAGGAACCAGTGATATTCTTAACTATCCAGATGCATTTTAGATAGATTTTCTGCTCTGTCCTTCACATATTTCTGTCTTGTCAGTTCCAGTTTTGGATGAAAGCTTCTTTGCAGTAAATAGCTATACAAAAGCAAGTAAAATATGCTGACTTCCGAATTTGCAAGAAAAATTTGTCTTGCAAGAGAACTTTGTCTTACAAGAAAAACAACACTTGTTCGTGCTAGTAGGTTATATAGTAGAAGCTGCTTAATGAAGATCCCACTTCTCTAAAGGGGAATGTTAAATGCTAGATCTTGAACTTCGTTTTCATAGAATTATGGAATCATTTAGGCTGGAAAAGCCTCTTAAGGTTGTCAAGTCCAACTGTTAACCCAGCACTGCCAAGTCCACCACTAAACCATGTCACTAAAAGATCCACATCTACAAGTATTTTAAATATATCCAGAGATGGTGACTCAAGCACTTTCCTGGGCAGCCTGTTCCAGTGCTTGATAAGACCTTATATGAAAAACAATATAGGTGTCAAAAAAGAGGAAGGGGTTTCCAAAGATGGAAACAGATAAAACCCTTTCAATTTTCTAGTCTGTTTAATCAACACTACTTTTTAGTGGGTATCAGTCAAATACTTTGTCTGTGTTATCCACCTCTGCCAACATCTGCAAGGCTTTGGGGGACTTACTCTCTTGGAGAGTGATTATTGCAGTGTTCTCAGGGACAACTAAACAGTCTGTGGAATCAACCAGAACTCATCATGCCCTCATCCAAGCCTTTTTTCTCACTCTCCTTCGAGTTCTTGTCCTTCTTTTGCCACCTCCTGTCACCATCCCCAGAGGAACCTGAGACAAGTCTACAACCATTTGTTCTGGTTTCAGCTGTAACAGTTATTCTTTCCTCCTTTCTAGGAGCTGGTGCAGTGCTGTGTTTTGGCTCCAGTCTGACAACAACGCTGATAACACACCCATGGTTTAGTTGTTGCTCAGTAGCGCTTACCCTGATGAAGGACTTTTCATGCTCTACCAGTGAGGAGGGGCACAAGAAACCAGGAGGAGCAGAGACAGGACACCTGACCCAAACTAGTAAAGGGCTATTCCACACCACAGCACGTCATGCCCAGTATGGAAACTCGGAGGAGTCACCTGGAAGGCCCAGATCACTGCTCGGGTTGGGCTGGGTGGCCGGTGGTGTGTGGTGAGCAACTGTATTGTGCATCACTTGTGTGTATTGGTTTTTATTTTTTCTTTCCCCTTTTAGTTTTCTATTCTCTCCCCTTGTTATTTCCCTTATCATCATCATTATTATTATTAGTAGTAGTAGTGGTAATTTTGTATTATACTTTAGTTATTGGGCAGTTCTTATCTCAACCCATGGGATTTACATTCTTTCAATTCTCCTCCCCATCCTGACCAAAGGCAGGGAAGGAGAGGAGTGAGCGAGCAGCTGCGTGGTTCTGAGTTACTGGCTGGGCTTAAACCATGACACCATTCCACTAAGCTTGTGTCATTTGGGCTTCCACCCTGATGACGGAATTCATTATCCAATGGGGACATCCATCCTGCTTCAACAGAGTGAAAATACTGGAATACAGCCCAGAATTTGGGCCAGTGTATCTATTTAGACATAAACATTTACATAGAGATGAAAAGGCAAAACTCATTCCTCCTGTCAGACCAGTGAAACCTATGGAAATACAAAGGGATTCAACTGATCCAAGAGTTGCACTGGGGAGAGGTGGGGTGAAGAAAAGCTACCAAAATTGAAGATGAAAGTAAAAATCCTCTCTCAGCTTCCTTTTTAGATGTTTCCTTTACTCTTTCAAGACTCCTTAAATCATTCCCTTTTGTGGATAGATCAATCGGAAATAACTGTGCTTACCATTTCTGTTCCAACCAAAGCAGCTGAGGGAGCTCTTTTAGCCAGATTGTCTTGTGAACAGGTTATTTGGGTGACACAAAGATAGTATTTCCCAGGTAAGAAATTAAACAAGTTACTAGGACATCCTCAGCAACCACATAGTCTCACACACTGTGATGTACCATGAAAAGTGAGTAGCAAAGCTGTGTGAGGAACTGTCAGTTAGGTATAGCCTCAAAAAGCATCGTGTTGAGCAAGAGCATGAATTCCTGTCAGTAATGTGTCCTACTTTTATGTAATTCCCAAGGACAGTGAGGGAGAAAAAAGGGGAAATATACCATAGCCTTCAGGTCTTGACTATATTGCTAAAGAAATGGTTTTACAAAAGAATTGCAGCATATATAAATTTTGCTTTCCCTATGGTTATTTTATTTATGTGCTTTGTCTTCAGGAGACTAGAGTATCACATCTGCAGTGTAGTAAGCAATTGGGAAATAGGGATATATTTTTTCCAGTTATATTATTTTGCCGCTGGTAAATAGCTGCCACCTCTATTTATTTATAGTATCTGTAGGAGTGGATGGATCTCATTTGTCAGTCAGTGGGGCAGGAAGTGTGAATGAGTTTGCAGGAAAAGGTATTGGAGAGGAAAGCTGATGTTGGATTCTTCACACAATGTCTGTCTTCGATGTTTGGTTAGAGGAATATGACTGGTCTGCTTCTTTCTCTTGTCAAAAGCTTATGAACTGACTGGGGTTTAGCGTTGCAAAGTTTGAAGGTTAGAGAGGGTCTGCTAAAGACAGGACTAGCAGATAAGGTCTGGAGTCTGTTACTGCTTTGAACACTAGATGAAAGCAAATGGCATCATCATCATTAGATTAAGGGGCTATACTATACTTTACTTAATAACAGTGGACTATGAATGCTATTTTGGCATATTCAGAAATACTGAAGCGACTACATTATGGACTGGTATGGATCAGAAAAAGCAAAGTTCTATCTTCTGTGTTCATGGCTTATACTTTCTTATTTCTGTTTTAAGTGCAAATAATCTTTGGCAGCTTCTAAATGCAGAATATTTTGGATAAGTTTGAAGAATGCTGGAAATGTGGTAGTCCATTTCATGCTTAGATAAAGGAATAAACTCAGAAGAATTCATAATAAAAATAGTCTTGAATACACAGCAAAGTAATTCCTTAGAATTAGCAGGTTCAACATATGTTCCTGGATTCACACCATGGTCTGACTGTAGTGTATATAACCTTTCAAAATCAGAGGTAATACTCTACAACATAAATCCCGTTTTCTAGAACTATATATGTAACCCCAATTGACGTCAATGGAATACGGAATCTGAACCACTCGACCGGAGATGTGAAAAGAAAAAAAATGGATAATGAAATTAAAATAATGTCTCCTTGAGTTGGCTGCAGATCTCACCGTAAGCCAAGAGTCTCTTGAAATGATTTGTATGAGGTATTATGGTGTTTTGTGGATTACAAAACCACAAAAGAAGGAGGCCAAAATAGTTCGAGGTGGGGATTTTAAGTACATCTGCCCAACCTGACATGTGGATTTGTTTCTTAGTTGTAGAAAAATCCACAGAAATCTATACTTTGTAGGAAGTCACTCCAGAAATTCCTGTTGGGCAGCTATCAGTTGAGCCAGTCTAAATCAGGGATTCCCTCTGACTTTTAAAGACTTGTTAAGAAGACAGTCTCCTCAACTCAGTTCTCAAGTTTGGCCTCCCAGAGTATCAAGTTATACCTGTGAGACAGATTCTGTCTGTGCTCTGCTGATATTGCTGTCACAGCTCCATTGCTTTCTAGTGGCGCAACAGACGTCTGCTGTTTACTGATATCTTTATACATAAGCCACTGTATATGCAGCTCACATTTAAGCCTGAGAAAAACTGAACTGAAAGTTTTATAGACTTGTTTGTGGGTGACAAGCATTGAAAAGTTCTGTAGATTTGGATAATTAACAGTCCAGTGCAGGCAGTGACTAAAATACTTTTGAATCTTTGCCATTTTGTTTTTCATTCACATTTTGATTCATTCATCTGGTTTTCTGCTCCAAAAATTAGAAGTTTACGAGTATATAGTTACACAATGTGTCCTAGGCAAACACTCTAGTTGTAAGTTTTTGTGCCCCCTCTGCCTAAATACACAAAGTCTTTTCAGAATCATTTACAGGGACATACATGTGCCAAATGGCAAATAAACCAGTAACTTCTGTATCTCATCACTTCTCATATACTTCTTCATGTAATTCACCATGAAGCTACAGCATTTGATGTCAAGTCTTATATAACCGGTGTCCACTCTCCACTTGCCATCAGATCAATGGCAATCTAATAAATGGGAATTACTTAAGGTCAATGGGAATTACTTAAGGTCAATGGGAATTGCAAGCTTTTAGTGCAAGGCAGTGCTCTGCAAGCTCGCTTCACTCAATTTTCTTGTCAGAAATCCTTTCAATTAATAGAACAATAAAGGAAACCAAGAGCCAGGTTCTCAACTGCTGCAAATTAATTTAGCTGCATTCACATCAGAGAAAAATTGCTTCTACACAAAATACCTGATAAATGCAGGACAAAACTGAAGAGAGAGATTTGGTAGGAAAAAAGGTCTGAACTATATGTTATAAACCCATCGGGACAGCTTTGATACAGTTGCCTTGAGAAAAACAGAGCAAAACCCAGCAGTTGCAAGCTGTGCTTTCAAACTGAAGGACATCTCAGCTTCTGGGAAAGGAGGTGATCTACCACAGTTGTTCCCTGAATAGAATAGATACAGTTGTAGATTCAAAAATGGTTTGAAGTATGAGGGGGTATCTGCTGCTTTAAGTTTCTGACTCTTGAGACAATTTCACATTTCTATGCCTGCAAGATTCTGGATATCATGCGAGAACTGTGTCTGGAAGTTCTGAGGCTCTTTATAACCCTAAGAACCTAGTGAACAAAAGAAGGAAACAACATATATTTCTTCAATGAAGTGGCTAAACAGCACTTGTGAGTCATGATACGAAAGGAAATAATTTGAATTAAGTGAGATGTGCATGGCAGCATAACGGAAAGAAAGTCTTCTCATTTTCATCAGCTAATAATGAGAGCAATTTGACACTACTTCCAAAGTAAGCCAAGAATATGGAAACAATTATTTAGAGAAGAAACCAGCAGGAAGATGTATATGCTTGTATTTTGCATCTTAACGTAAACTGTACTTTTGAGCTCCCAGATGGATATCCAAGGCAAATATATTGATGCAGAAGAAGAAGAAAAGAAAGCGAGGCCTCTGAGTGATGTAAACAATCCTGTATGTGGAGATACATGATTTTTGTAATCACATACTTAGTTACTGTGTTAATTCCGGTACTTAACAATTGTGTTGTGCAATTGAAGAGAGGAACCAATGTGCATGTCACTTACATCACGACTTCTTTGGTGTAATATTTGGCAGCCATTTTGACCTGAGTGTTTCTTACTGATACAAGGCTTCGATGTCAATGGCAACACTGCAAATAACAGATTTTAGATATGAATTAGTTTTTTTATTCAAAGCGGCGTCACCTGCCAAGTTTGAGGTTTAAAACATCCCAGACATATTTTTTTATCGGAGTAAAAAGAAAATCATCTTAAACTATGTTGTGATCTTGTAACTTATAAGATGTCTGAATCATATTTTGTCATACTTGGCAAAGATCTTTTCAGACTCAGACCAAACAAAGAAAGCTTCTGCCCTGAAAATACTTTTGCCAAAATTATGAATGATTAGAATTGGATTTTTGTAAATATGTATAGTCATATGAATTTTGTATTATTGCTATTTCTTTATTAATAATTATTCATATTTTTGTTTGTTCATCATTCAGTTATTTGCAAATTAATTTGCTAAATTAACACAGACTTTGAACCGAGCAGGACAGACGCATGATGTGTTACTGCTAATTTAATTCAACACACTGCAGACAAAATACCATCAGTGCAAAGATACATTTCATATTCCTTCAGGGAGCTGAACACAATCCTCAAAGTTAAAGTTCAGTTACTTTCATTACTAGTCCAAATAATGTACCTAGTGCTGAGTCCACATTTTTTCCTTTTCCTAGGTTATGGGCCATAATAAGAAATACTTTTGTATATGTTAAATATCTACAACAGAAAGCAAACATATAGGTATGGCAATTGTCTTGTATTAATACTGTAAATCATGGGAATGAAGAAAACATTGTAATGAAGAGCAAGGCATCTCTTCTTCTTGCAGAATATCTTATCCAGAATTTTCTTGTGAAATCACTGGAATGGTCAAGTGGGGCACTGAAGTCCTTTATCCACAGAACGGAAATGACATGGCAGTGAAAATACTAGTATGGAAATAGAAATGAGAAAGACTATAAAAGGAGATGATAGTAGGAACCCCTAAGGATGCAACCACAAGGTCTAAGGTGTGATATAATGTAGAAAGAAGGCACATGATGGGTAAGAAGAAGGCATTCTGCTAATACATTGATATTAAGAGGAAGACCAAAGACAGAGCTGATCCCCTGCTCAAAGAGGAAGAAAAACTAAAAATAGATGCTACCAAGAAGGTTAAACAATTTAATGAATTTTTGCTTTAGTCTTCACTAAGAGGATAAGAAAGCGAGCACAGTATCAGCAGCAAAGAGAAATACTCAGGTTAGAGAAGGAGGGAAGAAAGAAAAAAAGGGAAGGATGACTCATAATCAAATTAGCCATTTTAAGATCATCTGGGAGTGCCAGACTTACTCCCTGAGTACTTAGATAACTTGATGAGTAATTTCAGCATCCCCAGTGGTTGTCTCCAAGGGCTTTCAGAGGATGAGTGTGATCTAGAAGACGTCTAAAAGATCATCACAATTCATAAACCCCATGAGCTGCTGTTGACTTCTCTGCTTTATTCTCACCTGGAGTGGGCATTCTGAGATCTCTCCAGGTTCTTTTAAAAAATGGGGTTTTTTTCCTTCTTTTTGCAAATAAAGTGTGTTTTGGTTTTCAGCCAACCCTTCTCACTACCTCTGGAATAACCCAGTTGCACTTGCCCAGTTGGGCTTGATGGGAATCAGACACACCTCATTATCTCTTCCTAGAAAAATTCACCAAATTCCAGGCCATTGTTTGTCTTGGCAGAGGGAGCTTTTTTATAGGAGCAGTACTGTGAGCAGGACATGACAGCACCAATCCTGAAGACACCAAACTGCATGTACAGTCAGGCACATTTCGCATAGTGCCAAGGAAAAGAAGTATAATTTACTAGAAATGATTGGTAGTTAACATGTAGATTTCCTTCCAAATAACTCTGCCATTTGGCTGTTTCCCTGCAATAGACAGTATATATATCTGGGAAAACAATATGTAGGGTAAAAACCATAATAGTGATTTATTCTTTTTGTTTGCACAAAAAACCAGAAACCCACTCACTTAATGTATTCCTCTTGATACTTCAGGAATAGCATCTATTAATTAATAAAGAGGAGTGTTTTTTGCAGTTCATTAGTGCTTCAGAGTACCCTCATAATGTTGAGCTAGAGAGGACTTATAATACATGTTTCTTAATACCCTTTATTTCCGACTTTTCAGTTTCATTGGGCCTGCTGTTCACCTGCTTATGGTAAAATTTAGCTGAATTTTAATTTCTGCTCCTATTAAATGTGACACTGACATTTTTAACGCAACACATAATTAATACATTTTACCATTGCCAAAAGCAAATGCTGTGGTTAACATGTATCTGTAGTGACACTAAATAACATGAAGTGTGTAAATATACTATAAAATTCATCATTACATACTTGCAAAGGACGAAAGTCAGATTTGCAATCAATAACAATATCACATATGGAAAAATTATGCATCGATTTATATTGTTGTGTTTTGGGGCACAAGGCAGTTGCTGGCTGTTGGCTGACTCTTGCAGGTATGGCTTGTACCTGCCTTGGAATTAATTCCTGGTAAAAGGACTTGGTACAGCATTTAGGATAAAACTGAGCCCTGCTTTCATTCGTGAAGACTCTTTCTGCAGCATGGACTTGCCAGAGAATGGCTTGGAAAAGAAGAGATGGCTAATGAGTTCTACATAGAAGTGTAAATGATGGGAAAAGCTTTGCCCTATAGAGACCAGGATTTAGAATGATCCTTTAGTACTATGACTATTCTGCTTTTTACTTCCCATGTCTGGATCAGATCTGTGTGACTTCCTGCTGTTCACCTTTTGAAAGTCACCTTTAGCATGAAAAGCTGCTTCCAATTGTCTCTAAATTGGAGAGACATCAATTT
>NW_009919678.1:0-32848 GCF_000696875.1 Nestor notabilis
GGGGGGAATTAATATGTGAGCTAAAATTAAAATGCACAAAAATAAACTGTCAGTTTTTGATTCTACCATGCAAAACGGTAAATGTGGCTCACTAATTAGAAAACTAAACAGAAGCAGAAATGAAGATTTATTTTCCACGTGCATCTTGTAACATTAGAAATTATTAAGGAGGTAGTGAATTTAGTATGCCAGTTAAAATTATTAGTTCCAGTTTTGAAAAGTCAATTCTCAATTTTTCAGAAAAGTACGAAAGTTTCAGGTTAAAAAGGCAACCCTAGGCTTGTTAGCCTCTTAGAGAATTTTAATTCCCACCAAAATGATGCGACATACATATAAAGAAAGGTGAATCTGTAAAGGATGAACATATTTTCATGATTGATACGTGGTATGGATTAATGAGCAGCAAATCTTCCAAAACATGCTTCATCTCTGTGCAGATAAAAGTAAAAATTGAGGAATGCAGCTGATGAAATATATTCTTAAAAAAGAATGGTATATTCATCATGAGAAATACTACTTGAAAATTAACTAATTACTTTACACATTAAAACTGTTCATAGATTGAAAACTGTCTGAAGAACAGTAAATGAAGGAGAACAGTGAACAGCAGTATGTAAAATCTGGATATGCAGTGTAGAATTGGTAACTTTAATAAAGTCTGCAACAGGCAATAAGCTGCTATTTAATAGCTATGAATTATTCTTAGCTGGAAAATACTGTAAATGATAAATACAATGATAAATACAGGGAAGAGAGATAATAAGTTGTAAGCTAACAAATTTAGAGTGTGGTCCCAAAAAAATGGTGAGACTCTTACAGATATTACCTGAAAATACGTAATTACGTTTCTTGTTTTAAGAAAGCAGTCAGGCTGAAAAGAACTGATTGAGAAAGTGTGTATCATCTTCATATGGGAAGTGGTGGGGAGCCAAGGACAGGCTTGTTAGTGCTGAAATGTAGAAATAGAAGAACTCTTCCACCAGTAGGAAGAGGGTATTGTCCCATTCTTAGGGTAATCTGTCAAGACAAATCCAAATAAGATGCCATTTTGCGCAGTGGGGGACAACTCTTACCTCCTGAGATGAGATGGGCAATATGCCTTACCAAAACTAGTGAGAGAAATGTTTTGAGTGACAACTTCACAATTCATTCCAGGAGACAAATCAATTACATATTTATGAAGGTGAACTCTCTATAGAGTACCAGATGCAAATTAAGTTTCTAACCCTTGGCTAGTCAGGTATTGCTCTGAATTTCAAACAAAATGTTCTTTATCCAAAACTGACTGAGTTAGGGACTTGTGACACAAACCTGCCTGAAGACAACAATCACATTACGTGAAAGACTAAAGGCAGAACTTGGCAAGATGACTCAGAACTTGGACAGATTATCCATCAACAGAAAAGGCTTTTAGAAATCTCTTTAAGATATTGAGATTTGTGTTAATCTAGAAAGGGCTAGAGCAGAACCTTGTTACCAAGTTCAGTCCCAAGTTGTGTTCAAATTTCATAAAATATTCATCAATGATTATTTAATACCTACTTGTGTATTTCAACTGTGTATCTCCCTGTACAGTGAATGAAACCATTCTAAAAAGAGTATCTACAAAGAGAGATTCTAATGATGATTGGCCAAATCAAAAAGACAGTCAACAAGTATTCATATTTTACATTCTTACATTCAGAAAAAAAGTGTCTGTTTTGTCCCATATTTCATGAACAAAAATATTTGTTAGGTAGTTCTGGCAATAAGGTGGATAACGCAACAACAGCTTAGCAAAGACCTTTATTTGAGGAGCTTATTAAATGCAGTTACAACAGACAAGCCATATAGGGTAAGAGCAGAATCTGACTGCTCTCCACTCTTACTAACCAATGTATTTTCAAATACAATATTTTATAAAAGAGCCACGAATGAGAGACACCTAGTGTCATTCTTATAAAATAGGACAAGGCTATCTTTCAAGTATTTCTGCAGAACTTGTATGCAAAATTCCAGTTCTTGTTAGACCATCTCAGAAAGTTAGCTTTCATTCCTTATTTCCAACTTAGAAATTATCACTTAAATTACAGACATTTTAAAAAGTAAGTGGATAAAAAACCTAGGAAAAGCCTTCCCCTAGCTCGTATGATTGGAAAAAGCATGCAAAGTTTAGAATGCAAAAATTTTTCACTCTTGGCTCAGCACGTGTTAAAAAAAGTATGTCTGATGTACATTAAGTGAAAAATTTCAGTCCTCTATATAACCTCTCTAAAGACAAGTTTACTTTGGTGATACGCTGAAATGAGTACTTTCAAAGAGATCTCATTAGATTACAGATTCTCTTTGCCTTTAGTCTGGTCAGCTACCTATAATTTTCCTTCAAGGTCAAACTGTAGGATGTTCGATCTGAAGCAAAAGCACATTTCTTTGTGCTAAATCTTGATTTCCTGAAGCACTGCTGTTCTACGTGAGCACCAAGAGCTAAATCACAGGTTCTGTGTTTGTTTATGGGTCCAGTTTAGTGTCAGATGCTATTCTCTTAATGTCTAACTTCAGGAAGTTAAAATAGAATTAGTTATTTAAGAGATTAGATGGTATCACATGTTATTAAAAAAACCCCAGTTTTAAATTAGGGAGCTATAACTCTAATGCTTAGAGTTAGCAGAGGCTAACAATAACTTAAGAAAATTAGGACTATTTTGTACATATAATCTAAGAACGCAATATATAACATGAACCAAAGCTGTTACTTAATTTTCTCTACAGTGTTAATATTTTGCTAATGAAATGACCAGATGCTTTATAACCTTAAAATTCCACAGAAAATGTTTAAAGAGTTATTAAACACGAGTACTTGGAGGAACTACCTGAAAATACTTCAGACCCTTTGGAAAACCTACCAAGACCGTGTTTTTCACGCTGGCATTGGACTTCGATAAACCCAAAACTGTAAATGTGTAACTTCTGAATGTGGTCAGTAAAACCTTATACAAGCTGCAGAAGTTAGAAGTAATAAGGAGAAACTTACCTGTTACATATAAATAAATAGAAGTGCAATGTTCAGACATGACCTGTACCCACATTTTCATTATGTTTTCCCAAGTATCATGGGCACAGAGACAACGAAAAATGTTTTTTTAGTATTTTACTTATTTAATCAATAGAAATTCTGATACTTTAAAGAATAACATATCTCCTAGTGAAACACTATCTAGCTCTATTTAAGGCTAAATGTACTCAGTTCAGCTTAGTCACAACTAGGTTTTAAGTTGTATAATTTAATTGCAGTATGATTAGTAGAATGTGAGTGAAATGCTGAAACACTGCATAGATCTTTTCCTTCCATAAACTGAGTTTCCCTGCATCATTGTAAGAAACTATTTCACACAACAAACACTACTAAAATATATTTCACCTGTTTCTGCTTAGTGGTATCACACAACAACATCATATTTCTTAATACTAAAAAGAGTCAGAACACGTACTTTGCAAAAGCAGTGCAACAGTGAATAATAAGGCCAGCAATTAACTATGGATATTCTTATGTTACTCAGATGAAGTGTAATCATTGAGAATAGATTCAATTTATAAACATAAACTTGGGAAATGTGTGTTACTTTAGTAGTTAAACCTGAAATAACAGCATAGTCCCAAGGATATTAACATTGCTTAAGGTTATAGCTGTTATGGTGAAATTACCTTGTTGACATATGCTCATATAGGGTACATTTCAATGCACAGTGGAAATTTACTAAAGCATGTAACAAAGGACAAAATAAAAGCATAAAACACTTCTTGCCTTGTTTTGCAGAGAGAAAAGACCCAATCCAAATAAGTTAATGGGATTATTGTCTTTGACTTCAGAGAATTCTCTCTCTCAGTCAGGGTCCAAATTGATTGATTTTAATTTATTACAGAAAAACACAGAAGACAAGTAATGTTTTCTGCATTACCAGAATTGGCCATTATCCTTCAAATTTTTCTTTTCTTTTTCTTTTTTTTCTTTTCCTTTGTTCAAAGGCAAATTAAAATTACACAGACACACACAAAAACTCAGCTCACCAGTGGCAGCTGTAACACCTAGAGTAAAGACTTATTTTTCTCATTAGTTCAAACTATTTGAAGTCTTCAGTGACTTTAATAATTTTGTATATAAGTTCAGCAAAATAGGTTATGAAAGTAAAAACCTGCTTAACAGAATGAATTACATCACTTATTACTGTGTTAAACCATTTTGGGAGATCATTTTTATATCAATATAAGCAGGTGTATTTAATTTTTGAGGCACTGTGTTAGAAATTAGTAGTGTAAGTGTTATTCATCAGCAAAATTCTTAGTTAATAGTGTATTTGCTTCTAGTCCTGATAATCCTAAATTTTTGTATATTTTGAATTTCCCATACTAAGAGACAGATACTATAGGAAAAGGAAAATTAATCATTGGTTCATCTAATATGCATATGGCATATACCATACTGAAGTCAAGATTCACACTGCAGTATATTATAACCACTTTTAATTTAATCATTGCATTCAAGGTTGCTATAGGTATTGATTTTTAATCATATATATAGTCTGTAGAAAAAAGAGTATTGTGTACTTTATTAGGAATTCTTGGTTTCAGTTTTTAAGCTGTGTTTGTATTACAAACACAGTATCTTTTAACATGTTAGCTGTTGTCCTGAGTTCAGCTGTAACAGTTATTTTTCTCCTTCTTAGTAGCTGGTGCAGTGCTGGGCTTTTGACTTTAGTCTAAGAACAATGCTTGTAACACACTGATGGTTTTAGTTTTTGCTAAGTAATGCTTACTTCCAATAATGCAGTATATAAACTGGGGGAAGTTACCCAGAAGGCCCAGATCTCTGCTCAGGTCGTGCTGAGTATATTGGTCAGCAGTGGTGAGCAATTGTATTGTGCGTCACTTGTGTTTATTGTTTTGTTTTCCTTTTCCCCTTTTAGTTTTATATGCTCTCCCATTGTTATTTCCATTGTTATTATTGGTGGTAGCAGTAGTGGTTTTGTATTATACCTTAGTTACTGGACTGTTCTTATTTCAACCTGTGGGATTTACATTCTTTCAATTCTCCTCTCCATCCTTCCGGGAGTAGGGGGGAACGAAGGAGGGGGAGTGAGCGAGCAGCTGCACGGTTCTGAATTACCAGCTGTATCACATTATCAAGTGATGCTATTTTTACAACCAGAAGGTTCTTTCAATCTATTTCCAAACCATACCGTAATTTACAAAAATTTTTGCTTAAAAAGGACTCATATCTATATCCAGCATGGATTCTTTTTTGAGGATACCTTTAATTAATCAGATGTGTTACATTTTATAGAGCATTGAACCAAGCATTTTCATCTTAACATGATTTGGAAATAGTTTCTTAGATTTCAGAGCAACAGATGCAGAGCGTTTAATGTAGAAAATATTTTTTTAATTCTTTGAACAGTATTCCCAGGGGTCCACAAGTCTGTGAGGATTACAATCTTATTTAAATTTCATTTAATTTCTGAAAGGTTTTGCTTCTCTGCAGATTTAGAATTAATCACAGTAAAGAATAAAAGAACACATAACCTTTAGTATCTAAACCAGATTAAACAACATTTGTAATTAATAAGTATTACTTCACCATTAAATGGCATCTAGGATGACTGTTCTATAGCCATATTAACGTTGATGAAAAATATCAAAGTATCTAAATGTCAAGCCAATTTCTTTAGGTTTCAACCATTCTTCCATTCTAATAAATAACAAATCCGTCAAGCAACAGCACTTAAATAGCAAAAAGGTTGTTGAGGCATCAGTATAATCCTATTCTAACCAGTTACTCATGTGGGTTGAATATTCCTAATATATACAGGTGTTAAAAAAACATGCAAAGCTATGTTCAAGTATATATAGCGTATCTGAGCAGCTACAGATACTGCAGTTGGGCATAGATTGTATATATACCTTAATCTGGTGTATTTGTACAAAGGATTTGAATCTTCCCTCAAATAAAAAAAAAATAAAATCAGTACAATATTAGACTGCAAATCAGATGTAAAATGAAAGGAACCACTCATACTGGTCTCATTTCCTCCACTGTAACATTATGCTGAAGAGATACGAAGCCAGTTCTTCTTGTAAACCATGAATAGTTACTGTAAAACAATTACTAAGATCTATCTGCAAGCATTTTATAATTGGGCATATAATTTTCAATTTATTATTCATTTGATGGGTAAAGTTTCTCAATTTTTCAAAGAAATAAGTAGTACAGTATATCATCTGGATGGATTCCTCCATCCATCCCCTCCGGCTCAGTACTCAATCCCCTCAGCCTTTTAAAGATCTTTAAAATTACCATTTATGTAGAATTATTAATACAGGGTATGATTATGATAATGACTTGAAAAAACACCTCCTTCAGCCTGTCGATTCTTTTCAAGTCAGCATTGTTAGGACAGAAGAATTTCAACCGAGCCTGCTCATTCACACAACACATTTTCATATGACTTTAGTCTCATAACATAGCCAAGAAAAGTATTTGTCCCAAATTTAAATGCAAAAGGAAGATGCAAAATAAGAAGAATATGAAGCTATTCACTGGATGTTAAGAGACCTAGCATTCCAAGGGGCATACTGAAAATGATTGCTCTTTGTAACTGTTTCTTTATGTGTGAACTTTTCTGTTATGTTCTTTTAAGGTAAGGTAGGACATCTGAGAAATTAATGCTGTCATAGCTCAGTATAGGTATTTTTAAAAGAGGAATTATTTCCTAGTAAAAGTAATGATATATAAGCTAATATAAGTAAATATAATGAGATATAATAAAATTGAGTCTGTATTTCATATGTAAAATTACTACTTTTTTAAAGAGGCATTTCATCTTTGTATTTTATGAAAATGTAATAATAAGAAGAACTGGTTACCTGGAAAGCATTCATATAAGTCTGCTGAGTACCTGTATTTCCCTAAATTGTTTCTGGAATGTAATTATACCATGTATTCCACTGCAAGAAAAGGACATGAAATTGTAGCCTCATTAGGTTTAGGATAGGGAAGTTGATTTTTCTTTAGTACAACTTTTTTACAAGAGAATAAGAGACAAAATTGGCATAATAATTTACAAATGTTAAAGAACAGTTTATTAGTCTTTCTTCGCAATTCATTGAAATACAACAAAACCTCAAGGGCTACAAAGTTAATGCTTTGCTAGTTATAGCATCTCTTAATTTTTCAGTATGAACAAATTTGTTAGTGTATAATGGTTCTTGTCTATATAACAAATAGATATATGCTAAACTCACTGTATTGCATCTGTCTGTGCAGCTGTTTATAGTAATTGTTCATTCAGATTCATAAATGTATCCTGCAGATTTTCATGCAGATTTAACATTGCGTAATTACTGTAAGCTACATAAAATTTCACTAAATGAGCTGCTAAGAGATTTATGTATCTATCTGGCTCAATATGGATATGAAAATAAAAAGTTATGCATTTTAAATATTCAGTGAACAGAGACACTACACATTTAATTTGACACAGGCACTAGTTCTAGTCTTCCACTATTCCACATTGTTAAGCTTTTCCTAACACCCTTTAAAAATTCTGTGATTAATGAAATTAGTACTTCAAATAGTAATCCTTTGAATTTCAGGGACTTGGATATCTGAGTCTCAGTTCTACTCAGTCTTTTTACTGTTTTGATTTGATTATGTCTGATTCTTCAGAGTAGATTATTTTGAGTTTGTAATTCCAGTAGACTTTAATTTTTCCAGATCATATAATTCGTTCTTTACATGCACAATTTCATTGCTTATAATTTATTTGTTAAATTGTGTATAATTTTTATTTTGGCTTAGCTGTTGGAA
This sequence comes from Nestor notabilis, assembly GCF_000696875.1. Taxonomy (NCBI): domain Eukaryota; kingdom Metazoa; phylum Chordata; class Aves; order Psittaciformes; family Psittacidae; genus Nestor; species Nestor notabilis. Next base: position 7,841 of record NW_009919678.1, read on the forward strand.
CGCTTTTAATTGATTAGAATTTGTTCTTATATTTTTTTGTTCCTTAGCCTACCTGAATTTGCAGTAGGAATCTTTATAATATCAGTGTTACTGTTACTACTTGGGAGTGAAAGATAGACTGAGGAGATTTCACAAACAGAATCCAAGTACATGCTTGCTTGAGGACCAAATGATAATCTCAGTTCTGAATAGGAAAGGCAATTATTCCCCCCTCCAAGGACTTGATCAGACTTTCATCAGAATTACATAATACTATTAATATATATTATTTTAAGATCTCTGTTCCGATTACTTACGAACTCGAAAACTGAACTAGATGATTTTAAGGTCCTTTCCAACCCTAACCATTCTATGATTCTGATAACACTATTTATCTAAAGATAAGGGGTTCAAAGAGCATACTGTAGCCTACTGCTTATCCTTGCATGTTTCTTGATTCTTCTCTCTGACCATAACAGCAGGCGAAGAATATGAATCAAAATATTACAAGAATGAAGATCACATGAGGTTTTCAAGGGAGAAATCATAAAGGAAGTGAGAGAATATTTAGATTCTGGCAAGGAAGTGCAGAAAAGATATGGACTATGCCAGAAAATGTAGTGTCACCTGAGTGGAAGTGAATGTGTTAAAGGAGAGCGGTAAAGCTGCCCAGAAATAGCCTATTTCCTCTTGCTATACCTAGTTTGCTTCTTTTATTTGTAAAGAACAAAGATTCAGGTGAAAAATCAGTGAGAGAGAAACTGTTTTGAGATATTTTTAACTGAGACTGATCTGACCTAGATGAGTGCATGTGGGAGCCAGCTCACACATGACATTTGAGAAGTACAGTATTAAATAAATATCAGTCATTCATACAGCATTAAGGAGCTTCTCAAAGCCAAATTTAGTGTAATCCTTATGACCCAAAACTCCTTTGAAGGGTTCTGGGATGATTAAATATATGGGAATTCACAATCTGCTTCAGACTATAAATTGTTTAATAAAGCTAGTCTGAGATCAGGAAAAAACCTGACTCTCAAAATATGGAATAGCACTGGAATTAATTAGAATCTTGGAATCCTCCAGTTGTATGCTCCTTGACCTTAAACAAGTCTGAAAAAGTCCTGACTCAAGTTTTCTTCTAACACTATCTGCTAATCCGCTATCACTACCCACCAACCTGTTAACACAACCTGAATAAAAGTTATGGAAAGTCTTAAAAAGATGAAAGACATATCATTTCAAACCTAGAAAGAACATGCCTTTGCAACAGTAGGCAAGTCACAATACAAATTACAGCATTTTGCTTGTTATTTCCATATAAAAATAGTAATTAAAGTCCTCTACAGTTTAATAGAAGCAACTAGAACTGCCTCATCTATATTTTTTTTTTCCAGACTTTTGACATTTTTCCAGCTAATATGTTTTCTGCAGAAAAGAAAATTCAACTCAATTTTAGTTTATTATACTAGAAGCCATTATAAAATATGTTTTTGAAGATTTCCAATTCAATGATGATATACTTCTGACGAAAAAAACCCAACACAAAGTTCACTTTGTTCTCCAGCATTGATCAAATGTCTTCATATCGTACAGGTTATTATAGGAAATTTGTTTAAATTAGAACTCTTTTTCTTCTCATCTTTTCAACATATAAATGTCTTATCTTGATGTGAAATCAATAAATATTTCATTTCCACTTCTAATTACCTCTTGTTCTGGTTATAACAAATTCCCTTTAAAGCAGAGAACCTGGCAAATTCTTTATACAAAATCCTTCAAAGTGCTGGCAAGGAAGAGATAAAAAAAAGTTATGTGAAAAACCCAGTCATTCAGTGAATGCTGTGTCTGAGTCCATGATTCTGTCTGACTCAATGTGTTTATTAAACTATCCAGAGTGAATGTAATCATGTGCTAGTTGAACACACAAAGACTCCAAACTATAATTTCCATGTTAATCTGGAACAATCTAACCAATGAGGCAAAATATTAGTTAAAAGAAAGATTTTGTTTCCATTACAGCTCTAATAATATTAAGTTGTAGCATATTTGAAAGACGTTGTATAATTTTTAGTTTTCAGAAGAAAAAGCTTTTAGTACAAGAATTATATTTTATGTATTTGTATTGAAGTTAATAATTCATTATAATATTTTTAGTCTTCTAGGTTCCAGTATAGACACTATAATAAAAACCTGTAATTTTAGCCAAGAGCACGTATGAAGAAACAGCTTGTGCTTTGTTTCTTTTATGCTTCGTCCTTCCAGATACCATAATGGAAAGTCACAGTCTTTGCCTGTGCCCAGTAGCTTATTGATTGACTTTGCTTCTGCCCCGTTTTGAAAGACAGATGAGTGGTGTGATTTGCTACCAGAGATCTTGCTCAAAACAGATACAAACAGTTGGATAAGCATATGTAAGGTTGTACCAGGAATACTAATCACGTTACAGTGGAAGCCATGTCTGTAGAAGGGCTACAATGTAATGAAAGCCTGGGTGATAATGGGAGAGTGTTTGTAATTTTTGCTCATGCCTGCCTGTCGTTTGCAGTGCACAGGTATTATAATGCACAAGACACTATTGGCCAAAGTTTGCAAAAATAAACAATAGATGTTGAAATACTAAATTAAACCAATGCCGAAGGTATGTCTATATTTGATAACTATGTTGGTTTTTTTAATTTCCATTTTACAAAATTGCTGTGTTACTCCATCAATGGTACCAACAGGAAAAGTGTCTGTACAAATAGTTTGCAACAGAATTGTTATATTACCTTTCTATGTTTGTCGTATATGCATAAGTACCATGGCAAAGTCTGGAAGCCTGGAAAAGCAAATTTTGTCCTTTTGAGTTCCTCAACTATCTGTAATAACTTTGTAGAACCCATATGCCAACTATATTCCTAACTTGGGCACCTTATGAGAAACTTAAAACTTAGCTTAGGTAAATTTTGGCCTTTATCTTGTTCACACAAGTGCTTCCATTGCTGCAAGTGCTGTATTGCTGCACAACATAGTAGTAAGTTCAGAAAAATGTTCACATAGACAGACAGGGCAGGAATCCAGTTCACGTTAATTTAGGTCTCTGCATAAGACTAGACATCTGAATATCAAGATGAGATGTTTGAGTTTACATTATTGCAATTGGTGATGCAATCTGCACAGGCACTAAAGCTTCACCCTACCTATCTGATCTGCTGAATATCACTCTAGAAACCAACTATATTGAAACCAACTATATTGACCAGATTCTTACCTCCAGTAATGGGAGCTAAGATATCAAAACCACATCATAGGCATGTATCATGTAGACACAGTAATGGTAACATTACTGAATACCAGCTGAAGAGCTACAGTCTTGGTGTTGAAACCCTGCAATAACTCTAGAGAATGTGTAGAACAGGGTATTCACAAGCTTGAGTATGCTTAGGCTTAGCTGACCACAAGAACTGGCAAATTCACTCAATGCGTGGGGTTGCAGCTGTGGGAGACAGTCTGATTCCCGTGGGTTGCAGTTCTCCACAAACCGCTACAGCATGGGCCCTTGCTGCTCCAGCATGGGTCCCCCCAGGGTCACAGTTCCTGCCAAAAAACTTGCTCCTGCATGGGCTTGTCTCCATGGACCACAGGTCCTGCCAGAAACCATCCTCTCCCCTGCACTCCCCCTCCCTCCCCTCCACTCTCCTATCCTCTCCCCTACCCTTCTCTCCTCTCTTCTTACAGCAGCCACCCAAGCAGCCCCTCTGCTACCAAAACCTTGCCACGGTCACCAATACACCTGTGTATGCACAGAACATAAGCAGAGAGCATTTTCTGCAAAATCAAGAGAGAAAACAGAATTAACCTTTGCTGTGTTGTACATTATATATTCCAAACAGCACAGTATTACAAAAAGGCAGTTTCTTGTATTTAGTGGTCTCCTTTGTTTGATAGCACAAACGTTGCAAGATAAGCACTGGAACAAAAGATAGAGGAGGGTGTGTGCCATGCTAGTGTATTCAGTCGATGTAGTTTTTGATACTATCAGAAAGCAGGGTAGTAAAGATTTATATGAGCTGTTCTAATGCTATTGTATAATTCTCCTTTAGTATTTTTGCTTTAGAACAGGAGAATAGTTTTGAAATTCACCTCCTGATTGTCTCCTGTGAGTCACATGCTGGAGTCATTTCAGACAGGCAGTTACTGAATTCCTTTTGTCCAAAACCTAAACCACTGGATGCATTCCAGGGGCTCATGTAATGCACTTCAATTTCTATTGAGTTCACATTATGGGACCTAAGTAGAGCTGGCCCAAAGTAAATGCCGCTGAGACACACACGATGGTTGTCACTTTCCTGTCGTCATTTGTTTGCTCTGTAAGTCTGATAAAATTGTATTTCACCACTTGTGGATGTGGACATGGTCCTCATTGTTATGAGTCTGAAGATCAGAGGGCTCTTCCAGTCTCTCATGCTCTGCCAGTGAGGAGGGGCATGGGAAGCCATGGGGAAGCAGAGACCAGACATCTGACCCAAACTAGCCAAGGGGGTATTCCATACCACAGCATATCATGCCCAGTATATAAACTGGAAGGCCCAGATTGCTGCTCAGGTCAAACTGAGTATTGGTCAGCGGGTGGTGAGCAATTGTACAGTGCATCAGTTGTGTTTATTGGTTTTTTCTCTTTCTCTTTTTAGTTTTATATTCTCTTCCTTCGTTATTTCCCTTATTATTATTAGCAGCAGTAGTAGTAGTTTTATGTTATACTTCAGTTATCGGACTGTTCTTATCTCAACCCATGGGATTTACATTCTTTCAATTCTCCTCCCCATCCCACCTGGAGATGGGGGGGGGAAAGGAGGAGGTGTGTGAGCGAATGGCCGCATGGTTCTGAGTTACTGGCTGGGCTTAAATGACCCAGTCCTTTTCCATTTATTGAGCAGTTCCCTTGCAAAAGCTTCACAGCAGAATGCATATGTATCTCTTAATTTTTAAGTACATTTTTGGGAGAAGATATCTCCATTAAGATCTACAAAAAGGTTGTAGCAGTCATTCAAGAAGTGGGAGATCTTAAGCCTTACTGTAGCTACTTTTGTCTTCTGCCAGTCAAGAAGTTAATGTGAGGCTACCGTTTGTTTCCCCTCCTACTGAAAAGAAGCATATGAGTTTTTTGGTGGGAGAAAGGGAATGTTAAATCCAATAACATGTATCTCCAAGGGCACTTAGTTGCGAAGGGGTGTATTTGGCTTTTATCATTAACCTTCAAAAGAATTGTACACAGTGTATGTTTAAGCTACTTAGTCTGAAAAAATAAGTGATTCTAAAAAATAAAAAAAAGCCACTCAGGGCAAATGGCATCTATCCTAGCCAAGATCTGTTCACATTTGTGCACTACCTTCTTCAGAAGAAGTGCACTAAAATCAAGACAGGCTGGTTAAAAATCACCTGGATGATAGCTGTCTTTGGAACAGAAGCTGAGGAACTTTTTCTTCTAAGGACTGTTAGTCTATTTATGTCTTCAGGAGTGCCACCTTAGTAGTACCCCAGTGAATAACTAGGAACTCATGCACTGGTTTCCGTAATTATTTCATAGGTGGTTTATGTATTCAGTTTCAACCTGCCTGCGTTAAGTCCGAGGAAGCAGCGAGGATGGAGGACAAATGACAAACAGAGAAAGCAGCACAAGGATTTAATTGCTGGTTGATGTCTCTGATTTTTCTCCAAGAATGAGAGTTAAGTTTTACTCTCTCTGAAGGAGACTGAGTCCAGTAAGTAGCAAAAGCCTTTATCTAAGAAAGGGGCATTATGTATAAGCACTGAATAAGTTAAGTTAGCCATCCAAGGTGCCTATTTGAGCAGATTCTGAAAGAAATGCAAGGAAATTCTGGCAGAAAGACTGACATGCGCTTTTTCCTAACTGGGAGACTGAGTGACATGACTGAAAAAAAGTTACTAAGGGAAAAGATGAATATTTAGATACAAAGTGACAATTGCACCAGAGGCCTTTAAAAAAAACTTTAGAGTATTTCCGAATGAATGAATAACATTTTAGATTATTTTGACTAAATTAATTGGAGAGTTGTTTTTTCTATGCATTACTTCAATCCTGACAGGATAGAGCCTCAGTGAAAGGAAAAGATAGGAATTTCAAATAGCCTTTTTCTTTGTCTTCCCCAGTACATGAGACTATGACTTCAATATCATTGCTTGGCTCTCTATTACTATCAGTGTTACCTCTATGCAACCCCAATACAGACGAGTACTTCAGAACTTGTTTATTTTGGGTTATCCATTCACTGTGCTATTGGACAATGGGAAATAAGGCCCAATGTGTGTGACTTGAGTTCTTTAAAACACCTTAGGTTTGCACTGTCCTCTATTTCAGTGTTTAATATACTGTGACTGTACCTGTTCAGTTGCTTGGTTAGTTAGTTTTGTGCACATGTGAGTATTAAAGTAAACATTGGTTTAGTGACTATATAATTTAAGTAGCAAAAGAAGTGATAAAATTTTGAACCTACCTGACTGACAACACTACAAGCCAGCACACATAGAAGTCAAAACAAATTCCTATTATGCAGACTTTGAGAAACAATTTGGCTTCTGAAGAATAATAAATGTATCTAATGATTTCTTAGGCAAGGGTATTCAAGGGAAAACATTGGAATCATTCAAGAAAGAGTGATTATATAGCCCAATGAAGAAAATGAAATACAGAGAAGGGAACGTGTTGTGATAGGTTAGATGCCCTTTGCTCTTTCTTCAAAAACTGTTTTGCTCTTATTTATGGCTTTCCTTAGGGAAACGTGTCCTTGTTGCATATTCCTTTTTAAATGCCCTGTAAAACTATTATGACACCAGCTGTAGAACAACTTGACTGGTTTATGCCTACACAGATAGAACTGTAGTGCTGTAAATCTAAGAGCTGCCAAGCTGTCCACACACACTATTCTGGAGTTGCCTGCAATCCTCTATTATTTGTGTTTAAATATTTTACACTTCTGACACAAATCCAATATAGCTTGCTGGGCTGGATGATGTTTTCAGATTCCAAGGTCATTTACTGTAACCAGTAGTTCATGAACCCTGTACACAAACATTTTGTAGCACTGTTTCTTGTTATATGCTATTGTATTTCAAAAAAGACCTCTTTCTCAAACATAATCTGGCAGTTCTGACATGACTATAGAAAACGTCAAAAAATGAAATGGAAAGAGTCAGGTAATTCTGCATTCTTGTTCCCATTGGCAAAGCTGTTACCTTTTTTGTCTGTCACATGGTTATGTAAAAAAAGCCTAAAAGTAAAAAAGTGACTCTTTACCCTTCTATTATACGACCCTAAAAGATCACCTTCTTCACGTGCATGCCATGTTATGTTTTAATTAAATCGCAACACCCAATCCCCTGACATTCCAAGTATTAAAAGAAGTGTTTGGTCTTAGAAGACTCCAGCACTGCAGCTAAGGGGTGAGCCCACAGTGGAGCACCCCAAAGGGAGGGAGGGAGTCATGTAGAGAAGACATACTGGAGCACTGTGAAAGAATGGAAAGGAAGGAACAGCCAAGAGGAGCTGCTACATGCTGACTGAAACTCTCACCCGCCATCCCAGAGCCAACTGTTGGCTCACTGAAGGGACTGAGTGTAATCCGTGATGGTAACAGGATGTCGAGGACAGGTGCTTGGAATGAAGTTGAGCCTTGTTTTATATATCAGATCTATCCTTCAAATACAAAAATGTGGAAGGGAGGGGTTGTGGAGGGGAAGGGGGAGGAGAAAGATGTAAATGTCTGTTTCTTTTTACTTGTGTGTGTATTTTGATTTGGTGGGTTTTTTTGTTGTTTTTTTTTTTTTTTTTAAAGCACTGCCTGAATCAGCAATTAATATTTATTATAAATGGCAATAAATAATGTTAATTTCCCCACAATGGGTTTGTTTTGCCCACTATAGTAATTGGTAAGTGATCTGCTTGTCTTAATCTTAACCCTAGAGCTTTCTTGTTACTGTTCTTGCTGCCTTCTCCCTGCTGTGCAGCTCATTTTCTCCAAATAGCTAGGATACAGTAGGGTTTTTTTTTGAGTTTTATGGAAAACTCGGAACACTTTTTAAGAAGTCTAATGATCCATAAAAGAATGTGATTAATTCAAACTATTTATCTCAGTGTGCATCATTACGCTTACACACTATGAGATTCAAAGGCCATCATGTGGTCTTTAAATTAGCTGATTGAACTGTGTCTTATCACTTAAAGTATTTTTTTGTTTTTTTTCAAAGAAAATAGACTGTATCACAAAATCTGGTAGTTTACTTGTTTGGGTTTTTTTTTTTTGCTTTCTTAGTTGGTCCTTGTATTTACTGCACAAAGGTTCTATTGAGATGTTCCAGTTCCTCAGATATTCACTTCACTTTGATTGATTGCCCCTCACACACCTTTTGTTCTGCAACATTATTACTCAGACTCTGTATGTTCATCTAATATTTTACAGCAATCATTCTATTATGTGTGTTAGCCATCATCTTGGGAAAGCAAGTTTTTCAGAGTTCTCATACTGTCAGCTCTGTCTGCTGAATGTCACAGTCATCATTTGCTCTTAGTGAGTGTCAGGGAGCAGCAAAAGCAGGGGAGCTGTGGGTGATAACAAGGCCAGCAGGAGCAGGGCTCCATCCCGCATCCCAGAGCATCCAAGTAAGAAGAGCGGGGCCGTAGCACAGGGCCAGTAGTCAAGTTCAGCAGAGTCCAGATCACCAGGGAAGTCCCTATTGATGGGGCAAGTGTAGGGTCAAGCCGGGATGTGGAGCCAGTGAGTGATTGTCAGGTCCAGAAACTCCAGCTGGGGTCAGACGGTCCAGTGGTCACGAGGCAAGTCCTTAATGCTGAGGCACATGTGAGGTCAAGCTAGTGAATCTGCTGGTCAACCTGCTAATCACGGCCAGGGTCCAGACCAGTGGGGTACATGGCCAGTCATAGGTATGACTGCAGCACCATTGTAATGTGGCTCAGGTTGATATAAAAAATGCGAGTCTGCTTAAAAGCAGCTTCTATGTGCAAGATGGGGAGCTCTTGCTGAGGCTTCCTAGCAGAGCAGCTCAGTGGGGCCTTTCTGAGGCTTCTTCCATTTTTTGTTTTCCTCCCAAGGCCACCTGAGGCTGTTCTAGCAGCTCTCCCTCATCAATAAGCTTGTCTTGAAGCTCGACTGCTGAACTCATAGCAAGCGTGTACTGAGCATGGCTGGGATGGAGTTAACACCCATGTTTTAGTTGTTGCTGAGCAGTGCTTATACAGAGTCAAGGCATTTTCTGTTACTCAGACTGCCCCACCAATGCTGGGGGTGCACAAGAAGCTGGGAGGGGACAGAGCTGGGACAGCTGATCCCAACTGGCCCAAGGGATATTCCATACCATATGGTGTCATGCGTGGCATATAGAACTGAGGGGGAAAATGAGTAAGAGGGGTGTGTCTGGAGTTACGGCATTTGTCTTCCCAAGTAACCATTACTTGTGAAAAAGTCCTTCTTTCTTGGAGGTGGCTGACCATGTGCCTACCCATGAGAAATGGTGAATGAACCCCCAGTGTGCTTTGCTTGTTTGCACAGCTTTTGCTTTACCTATTAAGCTTCTTTGTCTCAACCGAGGAGTTTTTTTGCTTTTGCCCTTCTGATTCACTTCCCCATCCTACCGGGTTAGAGTGAGTGAGCAGTTGCATGGTGATGAGCTGCTATCCAGGGTGAACCCACAACAAAAGGAGTGCGCTCCAGGCCCTGACAGACACTTCATTAATGTATGTTTTACAGTACAAAAACAAGAATGTAAGAAGTTAGAATTGAAGTCTAAAAGCATAGAACCACAGTCAACAAGTATTTCCAAGTATGCCACCTGTTTGAAAAAGCAGAAAGAATAAACCTGAAGAGACAGAAGATCAGTCTTAACATACACACATTCAACATAACCGAAATGCTTACATTCCTGGTCATCTCTTTTCACACTCAGACTGAGGAAGTACTTAGATGGTATGAATTTACTAACAAAAGTGTAACTTACCCTTACAGTTTTGAAACAAAGTTGTGTTCTCTCATCTTGCATCCTGAAACTTAACTTGCCAGGTTGTATAATTCAGGTTTTTAAATCTCATTAATTTTAGGAATAGTTTGTAGCTCAGGATTTTTTGAATTATTGCAATATATTCTTTAACAGAAAAGAAATACTGACTAAAATAATTCACAGAATAATGTGAAAGCATGGTATTGCATGTGTTAGAACTCATAAAATGGGACATAAGTCTCTACTGTGTAACAGCAGTTGAAATAAACCTGGTTTATTTTCAGAGGTATCACCCTCAAAAGAATGGTTTGCAATGCTAAGTAATCAGTCAGTCCTGCTGCGGAGTTCTAATGACATCATAAGCCATAACAGAACATCGTATGTAGGTATTTGAACACAGTCATTTATAGCTGAAATTTCATAGTGAAAGAGATGAGATAGAAGAGAGGAGCTAGAAGTGGTAAGGGATGAAATGTACAATGTCTCTGTACAGTCCCTATGGAGACAGCAGGCTGAAATAGGGTCATTCAAGAAGTGTTATGGATTATTTTATACTACTCTTTCATTTCACCACAGATTTTCGAAGAAGCCCACGCTTTTTAATAAATCCACTGATTGTTCCCACATGTTTAATTCATGGAAAAGTTTTGGTACATATGAGTTGGATTCCTTTTGGAAGAAATGGAACTTCAAGCTCTTCAAATACAAAATGTGCTCATCTCCCTAATGGAGAAAAATTATCTTTGAATCAATGACTGGACTTTTGAATATTTTTGGCCAAGTGTTTGAGGGATGTTCAGTCCTACCAATCAGACGAGTGTAAAAACTAAAGTAAAAATTGTATAGATGTAAGGATCTTGGAAACAATCATTTCGATCTTTTGCTCTGTTTTTATTGAGCCGAATTATTTGCTACTATAAGCATTGCCTAGGGCGATTCTCTGATAGGCTAAAGGTACTATGTAGTCCTTAAGTTACAGACCATACAGGCTCTGTGCTCAGTTCCCCTTCTACCCTTTTCCTGTCTTTTGCTAAAACAGCCCATAAAATGCTTCCCCTTTCGACCCTGAATATTCGTGATAATATGCTTCCATTTTTCCAACTTTAAATTCATCAGTAACCTGTTTAATATTTCTGCCAATTATTTCCTTTAAAAACAGACCTTTATGAAGCATTGTTTTTCTCTGCTAGAGCAATTCTCACCTGCCCTTCGAAAGACTTCTGCCATCCAGGATGGTTGCCTGCCACCTGTTTGCAGTGAGGAAGATAGCATTTAGTAATTCATAGGATGGATGAAAAATAGTTTGTCATTTTTCCTCTGGTTGCAGTATACTTAAAATACTTTATAGAAATGATTCTGTCATTCACTGGGTAGGAGAGTTTCACTTGTCACTCAAATACTCCAGTAACAATAAAATGAACTGAATAGTGGCCTTTCTAGACTTGGGGATTTTTTTTCTTTTCAATTTAGCATCAAAAGCACTGTTAATTCTATTAGCAGTGAACATTTTTAATGCATAATCAAATGCAGTCAAAATCCACATGACACAAAGAAAGAGAACTAACAGTGTGCCATGATCGTAGAACGAACTAGGTTGGAAAAGACCTTTAAGATCATCAAGTCCAACCATTACCCCAGGACTGCCAAGACCACCACTAAACCATATCACTGAGGGCCTCATCTATATGGTTTGATGTGATGAAGCATTTATTTTCATAAACTGAAGAAATCTGATTCTTTTTTTATGGCATTAGACAAAATGGAAAATTAATTCCAGTGAAAATAGCGTTTTTTCAAATTCGAGCCTGTGGCAATAAACCAAGATGTATCAACTTGAGTAATTTTTCAATCTGTACGTAGATCAAATAATTTTGACAGTTTAAAAGACCTGATATTGCAAAAGGAGTCTTGCTGGGGCAGTCAGAGAAATTTACCTGCAAGACATAATGGACCATGTCCGTATGTTGCAACATGAGTGATTTAGGGTTGCTCAAAGAATCATCATCAAAGTAAGAGTAGTTTTAATATGAGTTTATAAAATCATGATTTAACAGAGTTAAAGATTCACTTTAGTACTTGCTACATGGATGGAACATAAAATGGAAAATCAGGGTAAAATCAAAGCTAAAATGGTTAATACAGAGACAGAGGGCACAAACATTAAGAGACACCCTCCCACTGAGTCATGAGTTTCAGAGTGGACCCCTTACTTTCTAAACACTTGATGGAGTTTAGGTGTGGCTAGGTCTAGTCTCAGACTTGGTCAATAGTTTACGTCTAATGTAATGTATAAAAGGAAAATTGAGGTAAAATGAAGCTAAAATGATACCCAAAGAAATTGAAGGTGTAAAAGGGTAAGGGAGGCCCTCTAGTTGAGTCACAAAGTTCAGAGTAGACCACTTTGCTAGTCCTTATGTAGTCTTTCTTGTCTTGAAATACATATTCATATTAATTGCAAAAAACTAGGAGAAAAAAGACAAAAGGGTATACAAGTCAAAGCACACATATATATATAGTCAGCTATATATCTTGTAGAAAGTAAAAAGCAGTTTGTTTTTACTTATTTTATGACTGGACTGTAGATAGAATGGTAGATAGTAATCAACAAATAAATTTTAGAATTATGTCAGTGGAAAAACGGATGGTAGATGCATTGATTTTCAAAAAAAAGGACAAAGTACTCAAAAATGAATGTTGTGACAAGATTTTAACCCATCAAACGTGCAGGTGTCTATAAAGCTGTTGTTTAAAGATTAGGTGAGATCTTCAAATGTTTACAGAACGATTGGCTGCTAAATGTTCTCGTAATCTTTCACTGTCATTTCAGTCAGTAGCCAGTTAGTGATTCCTCTCAAAAGGTCAGGATAATCCAGAATTGTTTGGTTTATTTCACATTCTTCTTACAAAACAAAGTGTTGTCAACTAAATACAGCTAATTTTCTTTAGACCACTCTAAGATTATTTTTAGTTTCTCAGTTAATAAACATACTTAGTTGAACTATATTGTCAAAACCCATGCTATAACTGAAATAATACTCAAAGGAGTTAGGAAATAGTTTATTATTGTGTCATGGAAACTGTTTGTGTAATGCTAGATAGGGGTAAAGTTGCAAGGAAATTGATACATTGTTCTGTTTTGAAATGTCCTATTAAAAAAAGTATCCGTTTTTAAGAAATGAGGATTTCTTTACCTGCATCGTCGTACTTAGATTATTTCTTTAATAGCTTTGCATTTTAAACTTTTTACTTCTAATATCACTTGTTGTTGTGTCTACTGAAACACGAAATAATTTCTTACTGCTTTTCAGTTTCAATCAGAATCCATTTCTGTGGGAAACTCTTGGCTGTCGTATGTAAATTACTTCAGCCAATTTACAGTGTTTATGACCATATAATCTATACTTAATTATTCAGAATATAACATCAGACATGAGTCTGCATGAAGATAGAGCATACAGTAAGTGCAAAAATCACTTTTTTTCTGATGGAAGACCATGGGGAAAAATATTTAGTCATACATCAAAGGAAATTTTTTTTCTTTTACTGTGGTTTAACCCATGTATTATCTTCCTACTGAAAAAAACATTAAGGTTACCAAAAGTCCATTTTCTTCCACCCAGTTTGAAAAGATGACTCACTAGAAAAAAAGCATTTATAGGAGAACAAGATGAATACGTTTTGCTTTCTTTGTTGTTATTGTTGTTAATAATTATCTGGCCTATGTGAGGAAAGAAGTTTAGCCAGAGCAACTACAAATTTGCTCATTCTCTGTATCATCAAATGCAGTTTATTTTGAGAAGTAAAACAATTGCATTTTAGGTATACAGACTAGATTTTAAATAATCAAAACTAACAAGATTTCCTTTTTTCAAAGTTATTGAGGGCATTTCTGTTCTTTGGGGAATTTACTTTTCATTTTGTAAAAGCCTGCTCAGAATGCATTTCCCAAGCTGGATGACCACTGGAAACATGATAACCAAGTTAACTGAACAGAATCTGGAATATTAATAAATTTAATTTCATAGTTGCCTACATCTTGAGACACTACTGAGGGAATTTTTTTTTCCCGTTTTTTACGTAAAGTAAGGGTTCTTTTTTTGTTTTCCCCACAAATCAATTTTTCCTTTTTTTGTTTCTTTTTCATCTTTTGTTAGGTAAATGATAATTTCCTCTGGAAAACTTTCTGATATCTATTATATGTTACAGTAATTTTCATGCCCTGCTCAATATTCTAATTAGGACACTAACATGTATTAATTTAAATATTTTAACATTTAATTTTTTCTTTGGTGACAAAGCAGATGGCATTTTCATAAAAAAATACAGCATCAACGCTATCATTTCTCCAGGGGTAGTTGAAAACCACCGCATTTCAACATTTGTAATTCATACTTTTCAATAACCTAAAGAAAATACAAAATTGTTCAAAATTGTTACTTTAGAATGTATTCTTACATAAAGGCTTTGTGAAGTGACAAATGAAAACCAGATCACTATTCACAGACTAACTTCATGATTTTAATTATTTTGGACCTTTTCATAAATTGCTCAAATGGCAACAATATGGAGGCAAACTGTAATTTCAACATTTTAAATCAAGAAGACATACTTTACCTGTATAATAAAAAAATTCTATCCTGGAAAGCAGTAGCTAGGAACCATACTTAACCATATATGGTAGGTGGTTACCAGAATAGCTTGTCGAGTTCTGCTGTGGAATATTTTAAACATGGTTGGAATTTTTTCTTTTTCTCCCAAGATACTTTCTTTGTCAAAGAAACTGATTCAGGAAAGGTAGATTGTACAAAACCTAAGATGTTCATTTAGTTTTCTTTATATTTAACAGTCAGAAGTATAGCATGATTCTGCATTATTTTTTCTGGTTTCCAAAATGCCTATTTTTCATTCAATCAAAGTCAACAAGAATCCAGTTTTGAAATCACATTAACCAACTCCTGTTCCTTATATTCTTCTGGGAAAACATCTATTGTTTCTTACAGTTTAATTATATTCCATTCTGGTGGATTTTAGTATTATTTCCTGACAGCCTTTGTGTTTTATATGCCTTAATTAAAACTTGAATTCTTCATGATACCACTATGCTTCACTTTCACTGGAAAGCTTCCTATTCTTGAATGATGAGCAGATACTAAATTCACTTTCTTTCTAAAAGAAGTAGATGCAAAATTTATTTTATTATAAAAATCCAGTATTATAGTTCCTTTCATGTTTCATGGTTTTCCATATTTATTGCCCAAGAAATATCCATTTAAATATCACAAATATCCTGGGTTTCTGAGCATGCAAAAGTTAGTTTGAACCGACCTAGTTTTCCTTTTCTTCCCAACTTTATCATCTATATTGGTCACACACTGTCATTACCCTGGTAGTTACCACTACTAATCTGTAGCTTGCTGGGATTGTAGATATTTTTTATTTGCTCTGTAACCATACCTTTCCATCTTCCTTTTATATAGATTGTACTAATCTCTATTGACATCCCAGTTACAAGAATCTTCTCATCAGGCTTCAATTATGTTCACGACCACCATCATTTAGGGGCTGGGGTTTTTTTGGGTTCTTTTGAGTCTCTTTGCTTGTTTCTCATCCTTCTGGCATTGTGTACAGGCACTCTAATACAAATGTCTTTTGATTCTTCATGTTCCATTCTTTTGACAAACATGTCTTCCGATTTATTACTGTGATACCAAAGGTGCCAAAAGCCTAGCAGAGCTCAAAGGTCTAGATTTTTTATAGCAGACAATATTTTACAGTTTAAATGTCCCTTCCAAACCAAACTATTCTGGGATTCTATGATTCTATGCTAATAGAAAACAAAAGTAGGTGTTGACACAGGAGTCGTACTTTTCAGAGCTTTATTTTTTCATTTGACAATCTTCAGTGCTTGAAATTTGCAGTTAATAGCCTTTATTTAGTTTATACAACACATCATTTTTCATATCAAGAGACAAATGCAAAATCAGACAATGAGTCAAATGGCTTTGCTGTTATGCTTGGTTCTCTTACAGTATTTACAGGCTAAGCTTTTTATTTATTTTTAAAAAAATCTAACTACTGTATGAAATATCATTTGAAGTGGTTAGCTCTGTTTATCACATCATAAACAGTGTAATCCATATTCTGCGTGTTTCCAGAATTGGAAACTAGAGAAATCAGGTGCTTTTTGATCTTTTAATGCTTGTATATTCACAAAGTCCTATAGATGCTAAAAGGCTGACACTCCCCGTGCTCCAGTTAGCTGTACTATAACAGATTTCAGTAGGCTTTGCCACTGTTATTCTACAGTCAATAATAATAGGGATGATGGCCCCAATTTCATGATATCACAGCTAATGCTGACAAAAAAGGAAAACAAGTTCTAGTTTTTTCTTAAAACAAACAACAAAACTAACAAAACCAAAACAAAACCAAAAATCCCTAGACAAACTACAAAATAACAATAATATTTGCTGTTTAGGCTATCTTTTCTTATCTGTAGGGATCTTTGATTTGTCAGAAATTAAGTAATAACCTCTTTGTCCAAGAGAAAACTTTTTTTCCCCCTGCTGTTATTCAGAGCATTCATTTCCATTTCAGGTAGTCTGTGCTTCTTGGTCAATTTTGTGATTGTCATTAGGATCATAGCCTTTAATCCAGTCTACATTTGGCTCTGCTGAATTTAACTCATAGGGAAAAACTCAAGCATTGAAAATAACTCAGCCTCTTCTCAAAGGCCAAGTGCCCCACCCTCAACCATTATTGTGGCACTTCCTTAAAATTGCTCCGGCTTACTGATAAATTCCCTGTATAGAAATGCCCCAAATGGGTCCATAGCATCGTTACTTGGTAATTTCACAAAACTGTCTTGAAGCAATGCTTTTAAGTATCAACTTAGTCAGGAACAACTTTGATAAAAATTTGTTCTGCTCTAAATTCTCCTTAGAGTGTCATTATATTTCTGTTAAGAATTAGCTTATGTCACTGGGACTTTAATAGTGTTACATATCGATATCTTAACTAGAAAACATTTCACTTATCTTTCACAAAAGGACTTCCATTCATCTTCCTCATTTTTATCTTTCAGCATTTCAGCCAATTTCTATACCTATGTTAAATCATCATTTGTCAATTACCAGTTGTAACTAGTCCTCAGTTTAAGAAGAAAATATTATTAAGTCAAGGAAAAACAGTAAATAAGTCTACATTTACCCATCTTGTTGAAACCATGACCAACAGTAAACATTTTATTTCAGCAATAAATACCAAATATTGTTTGGGGTTTTTTTTCCTGGCCATTAATCTTCCTTAATTTATTTCCTTCCTTTTTTGCACTCCTGGGTTTTCATAGGTGACTGAACATTTGATTAGAAGTAGTAGCTCATACAAGTTGTATTTTAAGTCTATAGCAATATATAGACACACTGGATTTCACAGATTTTTAAGAATGCAAGGTAACATGAAATTCCTCATGCAAATTGTTATCAAAATTACTGATTTCAGTGTAGTAACAACAATTGAAATTGGGAAATATTATCTTTGATTGATTGCTTATGTATGCAATATTCCAGCATGTCTGTTAGTTTTGAAGCAATTATTTCGTTTTTGGAATTGATTTGCTTTGTTTTTGTGCCCCGCAGTTGCCTCTATTTTCTTCTCATAGTATTGCATGAAGCTATGCAAAATCCCACTTACATGACAGGGTTCAAACTTGAATAGCATTTCTCCATCCAGTAGGCAACTGAATGTTGTCTTGTTAGCAGTCTAGCTAAAGTCATTGAAATATTCATACCTGCTCATACCAATAGACATTTACAATTTACATTGGCATTTGGTTTATGTTATACACAAGCAAATAAAATGATAAGGTTTTATTTATAAACAACGAAGTAAACTACTAGACCTTGAATATCTCAGGAAAAGACGGATTTTGTTATTATTTTTCTTCCTTTCTAGTTTACTTCTCTGAAGTCTGATAGTTTCGCATGCCACTTTCTAAGTTTGTGACAGTCAGAGCGACAAAAATGTGTGGTCTGGACTCTAGCAGGTCACTTTTTAGGTCATGTTCAGCAATTATTCACTAGCTTCATTAATCACAATTACACTAGCACTTCCGTTAGCAAAAAGTGCATACTTCTCTTTTCCTTAATGAATTAAAGGTAAGCCTCTGAGAATCAAGGTGCATTGTTGTTATTGTGCTTTAGGTGTCCATTCAATACAGAATAGTAGCTCTTACAGATATCAAATCCATAGATTGATATTCACTTTTTTCTGTTTTATATTGCCATCATTCTGCATTTGTTTGACCTAGTCATTGATCAGTTTTACGTGTTGTCTTTGACTTGTGAAGGATGCAGCTTTTATATCTTTTTTTTGTTTAACACAGTTCTGGCCAAATACTTGGAGAAATTACACTGGTGCATCTTTTAAATCATGTATCTTTCAGATAATAATGTACTGTGTAATAATGTGTATATTAACTGTAATGCAGTTTATATCTATTTTGGACCTCAGATCTCATGATGTCCAAAGCTCCATTTGTCTGTTTTGTTTAACAACATCGTTAGTATCATTCCTGTTGGTAAATGTCACATTGCCCTGTGAAGCATTATTCAGATTATGATGTACATGGAATTGCATGTATGCATGTAGGTACATGTATGTGAATCTGTCCTAATTAGAAAAAATATAAATCAGCTGTCCATTACCAATCCTCTGTAGAGGAGTTCTTTCTAATGCTGTTTCTAATGACAGCAATTACACTTCTCTGCTTTACTAGCTTAAAAAGTAAAGTTCTATTTCAACTTGAGTTCTATTATCAGTTCAGGAAAACACAGATAGAAGAAGAGAGTTAGCATGGAAATTAAAGAAGAGCAAGGAGGATTACCTTTAAAAAACCCCTGACTTCAGTTTAAAGTATGATCATAGTCCTCCCATAAAGTGTTACAGGAAGTACAAGTTCCGGATGATGACAGAACAGGTATGAGAGACACACTCTTAAATACCAACACAGTTTGGCACAGAGATAGTATTTTTTTTGTTGTTCTTGTTTAATTGTCACTCATTAGCTTCCTTTGCTTGTGTTGAAATGCAAAGTGTATAACTGAAGGAAGAAGAAAAAGGAAGACTCAGATGAAACAGAAAGTATAAGATTTTAGAAGGTTCTGAGGATTCTTATGATGCTGCAGCTAATGATTTAATGAATAAAGAAAATATTAACTGGTAAAGAACACATTCTTGAATAATGGAAGAATTCTATCAATCAGCTACATGCAGCTCAGAATACAAAATCATAGTTGGAAGTCTGAAATAAAAAGTTTTAGAACAATTCTGTTCACCAAGAAATAACATTTGGAAAGGAGAACATCCTTCCAGGTATTGTTTGAAAAGGTATTCTGTGTTCAACCATGCTAATCTTACCATCTTTTTATAATTGCTACGGATATTCCTGGCACCTATGCCATGACTACAGGCTCATCGTTTCCCAGGTCCCCATGATCCTTTTTTAAAGCCAACTCCTGCTCAAGAAGGTTTATTAAAGGTGTTTATTTGTCAGTGGGTGCCGAATCAAAGAATTTCTTTTGCAACTCTGCAACATCACTGACGTATCTGAGTACTACCATTTTACCCTGGTCAACAATTGGATCTACAGAATGTCTGACAGGCTTTCAGCTCCTGATGAACTGGAAGGAATTATTAATATTATTTGTTGCATTGCCTAGTTTCTTCAACTAGTCACTCCTCTTCTGGCCAAGTATCTGATATCTCTGTGTCCTGGTTTAATCTGAACAGTTATTTTTTTCTCCTTCCTAGTAGCTGGTACAGTGCTGTGTTTTGGCTTTACTCTGAGAACAATGCTGACAATACACTGATGTTTTAGCTGCTGCTAAGTAGTGCTTACCCTGATCAAGGACTTTTCAGTCTCTCATTCTATGCCAGTGAGGAGGGACACAAGAAGCTGGGAGGAAGCAGAGACAGGACACTTGACCCAAAGCTAGATAAAGGGGTATTCCATACCACAGCACGTCATGCCCAGTATATAAACCAGGGGGAGTTACCCAGAAGGATAGATCGCTGCTTGAGTCAGGCTGGGTATCGGTTGGCTGGTGGTGAGCAATCGTAGTGTGCATCACTTGTGTTTATTGTTTTTTTCCATTTCACCTTTTAGTTTTATATTCTTTCCCCTTGTTATTTCCCTTATCATCATTATATATTATTAGTAGCAGTAGTATTAGTAGTAGTAGTGGTAGCTTTATATTATACTTTCATTATTGGACTGTTCTTATATCAACACATGGGGTTTATATTCTTTCAGTTCTCCTCCCCGTCCCACCCGGAGGTAGGGGGGGGAAAGATTAGGAGAGCACAACACCCTATCACACTTATTTAATCATTCAAGGATATTCTCATTCCTCTGTCTCTTCATACTCATCTGATTTTTAGCAGTCTTACAAATGCACTTTTCAGTATGCTTCTTGTTACATTTAATATCACTCATTTTGGTTTTAATGTCATATTTTAAACTCTCTTTTTACTGAGTTTCCTTTATGTTGAGGATACTGATTTTTCAACACTTTCTTGTCAGAAATTATTTTACAGAAGTTGTCTCAATGACTGTGCTTTGAGATTTCATTTCTAGCAAAATCTGGAGTTCAAAGTAAAACACAGATTTTGGGAACAAACTTTCATTGACACTGTTCCAAGTCAGTGGGATACAAACTCTGTCACTTAAAGTCATAGGTTCTACGAGGAAAGAATTCATTTGACTCAGTCTGTTGTTCTATAATGTAACAGAATGCAAATCAATCATATACCTCTGTATGTGCTCAACCTATCATGACATGCAATATTCACAAAGGTATACTTCAGGAGACAACATGAACATGTAATGTGACGTATAGTAATCTGAAGGGATAAACATGTCGTATGACCAAACATGTATGAAACTGACCCATATGACCTGCTTAAGAGTGCTTACAATGGAGCTTCAAAAGAGAAGAGAATGGAATAGGTAGAGGATCTCAGATAATTTATCTAGCTTGCAGCCAGCTGCCTTCTTGTCTTCAAGGTGGATCTGAAAGAAAAAGTTAAAATGGCGTGTAATGAGAGTTAAGTAAATAGTTCTGCCACAGTGTGTCTGAGCAATGCACTAATAGCTGACTACTGAATTTAAAGATGAAATCTGCAATCAAGTAAACTGGCCTAAAAGCATAGGCTAATTTGAGAGAGTTATTGTGTTGTTCCCACAGAGTGTGGGAAAAGCAGTTAAAGTTTTCTTAAATAAACAGCTGAACAACATTCAGCTGAATAAAGTCATTAGAATACCTTAGTAGCATGTTCTATCATTTTAAGCCATCCAGAATCGTTATATGCTTTTTTAATTGCTCATGTACTCTTTGGGCAGCCATTGGTTAAGGAAGCAAATAAGCTGTTTGGTTATCTTAAAAATGCAATAGAAAGTAATACAGAAAATATTATTTTAATATCGCTTTACATTTTTGAAAGCAACTAGATATCACATTTACCTTTGCAAATGCATATATATTCTACATAGCCACTAGTTAAAATAGTTAAAATTGCTTTAGAAAGGAATTTCACAAGTACACCACATTTTGCTAGCTGTCATGCTTCCTAATCCATGAAAGTAAATGATTGCTCACATTTATCCATGCTGTTTACTCACTGAAGTGAATTGGGCTCTCATTTAGCTTTCTTTACCCCTGAAGCATTACTTATAAATTAAAGTGTTCTTTAGAATGAGATGTCAGAATTAAAGAATACAACCCTCCTTTAATCTTTTTCTAAACACCTTTTTTCTATTAAAGGAGGGAAGGAAAATATATTGATTCACTTACTCTATTTCAAGTATTTGCACATTTAGAATCTTGAAGAGAATGCCTGAGATCATAGGTTGGGGGCAGCCTTGGCTGAATGAGATGCAGGAGATGGTGCATGAGATGGTGCAATTCAGCATCCTGAGAGAAGGGAGCGGGGCAAAAAGCAAGAACACAGTAATTCAAGAAAGCAGATTTTCCTCAGTTTGGAGATTTGCTTGCAAGTGTTAGGGAGCAGCAAGGGTTGGCTGCCCTACAAGGGAAGGTGAGTCAGGAGCACTGTGTGATAAAAAGGTGGGTGAAAGCAGTGACCTTATCCCATGATGTGGAATGGCAAGCAAGGGTCAGGATCAAAGCCTGGGACAGTGGTCATGGTCAGATAAAGTCTAGTGATCAGCCAACTAGGTTGTAGTGAGGAGGCAGGTCTGAGGTCATGCCAGGAAATTAAGACAGGGTCAGGTTTGGGGAGGTACGAGCCAGAGCACAGATGCAGCTGCTGCATAGGTGTGACATAGCATTAGCAGGAGTGAGCACTACAGCCTCAGCTCAAAAGTGGTTCCCAAAGGAAAAAAAAAGGAAGGATCTTACTTTCGTCACAATGGCATTTACCAACAGAGGAGCTGACCTTGTACTCGGCCAACTAAACTCTAAATTTAACTAAATAATATCCTAGAAGGGGAATGTACTACAGAATTGACAACAAGAATTCCGTGGGACACATCCCTGGAGAGAAGTCTAGGACAACTGTTTGATTTTCAAAGGTCATCTCCTTCAAGCTGCAGAACAGTCCATCTGGATGAGCTGTAGCAGAAGGCCTGTGTGGATGAACAGTAAGCTACTGGCTAAAACTCAGAAGGTAGAAAAGTAGGAGTGGTTGATGCACTGGGTGGGTGTGCTGCCATTTAGAAGGACCTTAACAGGCAGGACAACTGGGCAGAGAGGAATATCATGAATCATAATAAAGGGAATCTGGAATGTATTGTGATATACTATGTCTGTGCAGGAATAACCCCATGCACTACTACAGTCTTGGCACCCGCCACCTGGAAAGCAGCTTGGCAGAGGACCTGGGGGTCAGGGTAGAAACCAGGCTGAACATGAAGAAGCAATGTGTTTTTGCAGTGATGGTATCCTGGGTTGCATTAGGGAGAGTGTTGCCAGCAGGCCAAAGGAGGCAATCTCTCCCTTTTACTCAGTGCCAGTAGGACACGTGGCATGCTGGGACCAGATCTGAACTTCTCAGTATAAGAAAGACCTGCATATATGGTGAGAGTCCAGCACAGGGACACTGAGATGGTTAAGGGCTTTGCTCATTTGCAGCATGAAGAGAGGTTGAGAGAGCTAGGACTATTCAGCTTGGAGAGTGTCGTGGTTTAAGCCTAGCCAGTAACTGGGAACCACGCAGCCACTCGCTTACTCCCCCACCTTCTTCCTCCTCCTGCTCCCGGAGGGATGGGGAGGAGAATCAGAGGAATGTAACTCCCACAGGTTGAGATAACAGCAGTTCAGTAACTAAGGTATAATACAAAACCATTATTGCTACCACCAGTAATAATAAAGATAAGGGAAATAACAAGGGGAGAGAATACAATTGCTCACCACCCGCCGACCGATACCCAGCCCAACCCGAGCAGCGATCTGGGCCTTCCGGGTAACTCCCCCCAGTTTCTGTACTGGGCATGATGTGCTGTGGTATGGAATAGCCCTTTGGCCAGTTTGGGTCAGGTGTCCTGTCTCTGCTTCCTCCCGGCTTGCCCTCCTCACTGGCAGAGCATGAGACTGAGAAAGTCCTTGGTCAGAGTAAACATTACTTAGCAACCACTAAAGCCATCGGTGTTATCAGAATTGTTCCGAGGCTGAAAGTCAAAATCACGGCACTGAACCAGCTACTAAGAAGGAGACAAAATGACTGCTGTAGCTGAACCCAGGACAAGGAGGAGAAGGGCTATCTTACCAATGTGTATATCTGCTTGATGGGGAGAGAGTAAGGAAGACAGAACCAGGCTTTTCTCACTGACAGGACAAGAGACAGTGAGCACAAAGTGAAACACACAAAAAGCTAGATTAATTTTTTTTTCTTTTTTACCTTGGGAGTGAGCAACACTGGAACAGATTGCCTAGAGTACTTGTGGAATTTTCATCTCTGGAGGTAATCAAAACCCAACTGGTCACAGGACAGATCAGCCCATTTTGCTATGTTAAGCAGGTCAGTTAGACCAGTTGATCTTCAGAGATCTATTCCACCCTCAAGCACTCTGTGATTTTATGACTGTATAGGATCATGCCATAGTTTCGTGGAAAGGATCCTCCAGAGATCCTCCTGCACTCATCTGTTCTCCGGGCTGACCAAACCCCAGTCACTCAGCGTCTCCTCATATGCCAGAACTCCAGCTCCTGTTTCAGTGGCCCTTCCCTGAACTTGTTCCAGTTTACTGCTATTTCCTGTCCTGTGTGGTCCAAAAGTGGATGCAGCACTGTAGATTTGGCCTAATGAGTACTGGCAGAGGGGAAAGAATCACTTTCCTTGGCCTGCTGACTGTTCTGTTGATACAAGTAGTTGTACTTCCAGCTTGATGCTTTCTGCAAATTTAAAGAAAGTGCACTCCTTCTCCTCTTAAGGTCATTGATAATGATAAACTGGAGAGTTTCCAGAATAGACTCGTTTCAGAACATTGGTGCTGCAGCTGTATAAATCATTAACCAGTACCTTTTTGAACATGACAACCCAGTCACCTTTTAATCCATCTAGTAAATCTTCTATCTAGACTGCTCTCTGAGACATCAGCTTGGATGTATTTTTTGTGCTTTTCGCTATTTTAACTGTGGCTTAAAGAAGGGAAATTAATTTTCACAAGGCAAGGTAGGGACTTGCTCTCCTTACAGAGCTGATGAAAACAGGGTTTGCCACTCAGGAGGGCCTTTTATGATCCTGAATAGCCATTGATAATTATATTTTTTTAATTAGTTTCGATATTTTTGGAAGCACTTAGAAGTCCTTATGGTGAGGAAACAATTTTCCTTCTTTTTCTTTCAAATCAGTAGTTTGGCATGATCAACACAAGACTGAGTTGCACCTTTTTGGATGGATAAAAATGCTTGATTTTGAGTTTGTGCAGAAGAAAACCCTTCTCCTAGAACAATGTTTTATGGTATCTGAACATACCTGTCCTGGGTTCAGCTACAGCAG
>NW_009919679.1:0-2207 GCF_000696875.1 Nestor notabilis
AGGCAGCAACTTGGAACCATGCAGCCGCTCGCTCACTCCCCCCCCTCTTCTTTCCTCCCCCCTCTCCCGGAGGGATGGGGAGGAGAATCGGGGGAATGTAACTCCCACGGGTTGAGATAACAGCACTCCAGTAACTAAGGTATAATACAAACCACTACTGCTACCAGTAATAATGATAAGAGGAATAACAAGGGAAAAGGACACAACCGCTCACCACCCGCCGACCGATACCCAGCCCGACCCGAGCAGCGATCTGGGCCTTCTGGGTAATTCTCGCTGGTTTCTATACTGGTCATGACGTGCTGTGGTATGGAATACCCCTTTGGCCAGTTTGGGGCAGGTGTCCTGTCTCTGCTTCCTCCTGGCTTCCCCTCCTCCCTGGCAGAGCATGAGACTGAGAAAGTCCTTGGTCAGAGTAAACATTACTGAGCAACAACTAAAAACATCGGTGTTATCCCTGTTGTTCCCAGACTGAAAGTAAAAAACACAGCACTGCACCAGCTACTAAGAAGGAGAAAAAAATGACTGCTGTAGCTGCACCCAGGACAATCCCATACCATGTTTTCCATTTTAAACTCATTTAAAATGGTCTTCCTGATGAGGGACCACCAAAATTACTCTGGCCTCTTGCTGAAACTCTGATTGCACCAGGGGGTTGATGCACTCTTTCTCTCAGAGGAGCAGGTAAGAAAATTGAATGTAGTTCTCAGTAGGGGTCTCTGAGATGTCTTGTCTATATCTGAATACAAATGCCCAAAATGCGTTTTCCCCCACATATGCTTTTTCGTGCCTAAGCCATGACAGTTATTTCTCTATACCAGTAAGAGGGACTGCCTGAGACCAAAGTGAAGTTCAAAACTTCAGCTAAGCAAAGGTACAAAATCTCTGATGCACAAATTCTATTGTTTGCATCTACTTTCTAATGCAGGTAATTCATCGTTCAGTGATATTGGATATATTACCTTTCAAAACAGCATAAATTATTCAGTATGTGTAAGTGCCTTTGCCAAGTTCTTTGCTGAACAAGACTGACTTTTTTCTTTCCTCCACCCCTAGAAAAGCCAGGAAAGGTAAAACTCAAGCTTTGTGCAAAGATTTATAGTTATTTTGTTTTTTCATTCCAAGTGTTGTTTTTCCTAATATAGACAAACTGTTCTTCCCAGTTCAGAAGATAAGACTTCATTCTTTTATACACAATGTCATGAACAGAGAAACATTTAAGAAATAAAATAGAGATAATTTTTGTGATAATGGAGATCAGAGCACCCAGGACTGTTTTCAGTACACGTTGAGAGAATCTAAGGAACATGAGAAAAGTCTGCCCTAAAGCATTTAATTTTGGATATTGAGAAGAGTTTTTTCGTTTAGATTCTCAAGGCTATTTCATTCAGTCATGCTTATTTTAATTAGCTAGTGAACATGCACGAAAAATCTGATGCTGCTCTTTGCCAGTTCACAGTGCCCTTTTCACTTCTGCCAAGTATGGCATATATGAGAAAAGCAGCTGAGCTCCTTGATTCATCAGGAGAGCCACTTTCAAAATAAAGAATTTTAAGTGCAGAAGTTGTGCCATTGGTTTCTGAAATGCTACTCATGTAGTAGAAATAGAGCACACTCTTTTCCTGGATTAGGTGTATGGTTCAAAGGGGCAGTTCTGAGAACTAACATTGCTTCTACTCTGAGAGCAAAATCAAAGGATTATTTCCAGCATTACTACCATCATTGTGAAAATGCCAGTTTTCACACCACATTTAACCATGTTAATACATTAAAGACTTTCGTTCTCTTAAGACTTGGAGAATTTCATTCCCTAAGACTAAAGAAGATAGCTGAAACAAAAGAGCTTCAGACCCTGATTTTGTGATGATTTCTTCTATTGTAACCACTGATCTTACAGTAGTGATCATCAGAATTTATGTTGTGTTCTAAAAAAATACATTTCAGTAGTAAGTAACCACTTTGTATTCATGCTCGACATATTGTACTTTTGGAAATCAGTGTGTTCTGTTGTTTTTGAGGCCAGGGCTAAAATAGTGGACTTTTCAGTCTTAGCTGCTCTCTATCCTACTGTCACGGAAAGGTAAGAGATGTATCAGTGGTGACCCTCCCACTCTCTAGTCCAGTGGTTTCTTTGAAGAAGCCTGGATGTGAAGGCTGAAAGAGAACTTTGTCAAAGGGGGTGTCGTGGTTCAAGCCCAGCCGGCAAC
>NW_009919680.1:0-468 GCF_000696875.1 Nestor notabilis
TCTTACCCACACAGTCCAGTAAATCCAATTGTCTCTCTCCTCCACCTGGCTGGAGGCAGGACTCCTCTGATACTGATCATAAGATTGCCCACTTATGTCTGGTAGAAAAGGATTAGTATTCCTTATCAGAGGAGCTGGAGTAGAATCAGCTCCTCCACTCCATCTGGGAAACTGCTCACCAGAGACTGAAGCTGCAGCTTTCATGGGAGGCTCATCCTTGACCGTTGTTGTCCTCTTCAGTTCATGCACCCATTGCTCCAGAACTGAGGTGGGTTTTCTGTCCCACTTTCTCATGTCTTTTCTGTGTTCCCTCAGGTAAAACCACAGGGTGCCCCGTGGTGTGTACCTTCTATATTTTCTCTCTCGAGCAGTAGGGCGCCTTCTGTTAATGGTTGGGGCATGGGTTGGTACACGTGGGGAGCTGGATAGATTGGGTAAATCATCTCTCAATTTGTTGGACTCCTGGGA
>NW_009919681.1:0-2228 GCF_000696875.1 Nestor notabilis
GGGGCCGCCATCTTGCCGGGGGTCGCTGTGGTACGTTGTGGGGCCGGGCTCTCGGTGCTGTGGGGGGTCGGAGGTGGGCAGCAGCGCCGGGCACCACGGTCCAGTGACAAACGCGTCCTCACGTTTGATGTTGGAGTGCTTTACAAATTATCCACCTCACATTGCCGGTATATACCTGATGGGGATGCAGCAAAGGGAGATAGCTGCCCAGCCATAGCCACGCGAGGAGGTGGTGCTTGGCCAGGGTGAGGAGTCTGTTCTCTGGGCTCTGTCCTTGCTGCTCTTTCATTGATTCTAGTCAAGAGATGAGTTCTTGGGAGGAATTGGGGCTTTCTAGCCCTGTTCTCATACTACCCTCAGCCAACATAGATCTCCAGCCTGCTGGTGCTTCACATCGAGGTCTGCTGCTTCGTGGCAAGGATACAGAACAGTTTGTGTTGGAAGGGACCTTAAAGCTCATCCAGTTCCAACCCCCTGCCACGGGCAGGGACACCTTCCACTAGAGCAGGTTGCTCCAAGCCACATCCAACCTGGCCTTGAACACAGGGATGAAGCAGCCACAGCTTCTCTGAGCACCCTGTGCCAGTGTGGAAAAACGTCTTTGGCACGTGTTCTCCTTATGTATTGCTTTAAGGCTGTCATCAGGCACAACCACACACACAGGTAGAAGGGAATTCCTGCTAGTGAATGGTTTGATGCAGCGAGCGAAGCCAGACAAAACAAAAAGTAGTTTGAAGTAATGATGCTTGGAGTTGGGAGAGAAAACAACATTAAGCAAATGGTGGTGACAAGAGTTCAATTTTCTCCGATTTAGTAGTATTCCACAGGTGAATATTGAGTTAATACATTACATTGAGAACATAACTACGACTTGGCAAGTGTTTAAATCCAAAAGAAGAAAGATTGCTTTTATTCCCTTTTTTTACCCCTTGACTGAGAAACTTTGCAATGCCTTCTCTAAAGAATATGCCCTTGGCAGCCACATGTCTTCTAAATCATTCCATACAGCAAACCCTATTTAATCAGAAACTATAAAAGGGAAAATGTGCCAGCTTAAAGGCTAGAATTGTCTTCACTCAGTGCACAGTGCAGGAAAAGCAGATCATTTTTTTGCTGTTTCATACTGTCTTTTCCAATCTCCAGAACCACCTTGGAGAGTAGAGGTAGAGTGGTACCCCAAGGCTAGTTTTCCTTTTTCAGTTAAATAGGAAATTCTGGTGTAGTGGGTTGGCCCTGGCTGGATGCAGGTGCCCACCAAAGCTGCTCTGTCACTCCCCTCCTCGGCTGGGTGAGAGAGGAAAAACAGTGAAAGGCGTAGTGGGTTGGCCCTGGCTGGATGCAGGTGCCCACCAAAGCTGCTCTGTCACTCCCCTCCTCGGCTGGATGAGAGAGAAAATACAGTGAAAGGCTTGTGGGTCGAGATAAGGACAGGAAAAGATCACTCACTGATTACCATGACAGGCAAAACACACCCAACTTGGGGAAATGAGTTTAATTTATCAATCATGTTGGAGTAGGATAATGAGAAATTAAAGCTTAAAACCACCTTTCCCACACACACGCTCCCTTCTTCTCAGGCTTAGCTTCACTCCCAAATACTCTACCTCCTCCTCTCCAGTGGTGCAGGGGGACAGGGAATGGGGGTTGTGGTCAGTAAATCACATGTTGTCTCTTCTGCTCCTTCCTCCTCAGGGGAAGACTCCTCACACTCTTCCCCTGCTCCAGTGTGGGGTCCCTCCCACAGGAGACAGTCCTCCGTGAACTCTCCTATGTGAATCCTTCCCATGGGCTGCAGTTCTCCATGAACTGCTCCAGCATGGGTCCCTTTCATAGGTACAGCCCTTCAGGAACAGACTTCTCCAGAATGGGTCCCTTCCATGGGTGCAGCCCTTCAGGAATAGACTGCTCCAGCATGGATCCCTTCCGTGGGGTCACAAGTGTGGCAGCAAACCTGCTCCAGCGTGGGTCTCCATGGGACCACAGGTCCTGCCAGAAGCCTGCTCCAAATGTGGGCTTCCCACGGGGTCACAGCCTCCTTCGGGCATCCCCCTGCTCCAGCGTGGGGCTCCATGGGACCACAGGTCCTGCCAGAAGCCTGTTCCAAATGTGGGCTTCCCACGGGGTCACAGCCTCCTTCGGGCATCCCCCTGCTTCAGCGTGGGGTCCTTCACAGGCTGCAGGTGGAGATCTGTTCCACCATGGACCTCCATGGGCTTCAGGGACCCAGC
>NW_009919681.1:2802-36310 GCF_000696875.1 Nestor notabilis
TGTTTATCCCAGAGGTACGACCACCCCTGATGATGGTCTCTGCCTTGGCCAGCAGCAGGTCTGTCTTGGAGCCAGTCTTGTAGATGGAAAGGAAGAGATTTTGATGTTTCTGAATAATCTGTTACACTCCTTATGTTTAAAGTAGATTTGGTGACCATAAACTACACAAATTAATGCAAGCACCACAAGATTTGAGAGCATTTGAAACCTAAAATTAAGAAAATATTTTTCTACCAATGTCTTTTCAGCATTTATACATGCTATAATTGATAAATATGTATGAATGCTATAGAACAGATCTGTTTAATAAAATACTTTATAATAAGGGTAATGTTGTGCATTAAAACATACTCATGACTGAACACTGATGCTGCATCATTTGGTAATGATAGAGAGGTTTGAGACTATACAGCCCAACGTTCCTGGTATATATGCATGTCTTAAGCCTTACTGAGAACTGAATGAAAAGTTGGCAAGGAGAACACACATTTAACTAGCTGTTTTCACCATCTGAGCTGAAAGACAAAATATAAAGACCAGACACTGAGAAATGTTCATTAAAATAGTCAACTTATTTCCACCTTACAGATAACTGTTAAGAATAAATTACTTTTACTTTCAAAGCTATTCTGTTCATGGATATTGCACACCTCAAGAGATGAGACATTTTTGGTCTAGGGTTCATTGTTCCTCCAGGTTTTTGGCTTATAGTCATATCTAATGTGTGCATGAAGAGACAGTGTCACAGCATCACCATGAAGCAGCAAGAAAGTTTCAGAGGTATCTGCAGAACAGCGAGGTAGACTGTACCACTGGCAAATCTTCAGAACTAAGTAGACCTAATTCTCCTATTCTGCGTTCTTCAGGTCACTGCAAGCTTCCTCATTGATGGGAGAGCAAAGTAAAGGCATGGACAGATTTGTAACCAACTTTTACTATTGGTGACTCTAATACTACATCCTCCTTTCTTACCATAAATGTTAAAAATAAGCTGGAAAACTACTTGTTATTGACCTTTGCTTTCATAATGCTTTTTATTCCCCCTTCCTCCCCCCCCCACACACACATTTGGTGGTGTTACATTACTAACACACTTGGGCATGTTAAATATAAAATATTCTTACATGGGAGCCTTAAGCAAGGCTATAAAGATGTGATTTATACAATACTGAAAATGGCAGTAATAGAAAAATATATCAGCCCTCTTACTAAGCTGAAATCATCTAGTTCTCAAGTAGATATATGAAAAGAACTCTGTACATGTGGCTGGTTTGGATTACAAATGGTACTTTAGCTTCAGTCTGGGGTTTTTTTCCCTCTTATTAGGAAAATTCTTATATAAAATCTATTTCAAATCTTTTTAACAAAGATCCTCCTGCACAGGGATACAGCACTTACCCCTTACCTTCTGGAGCTGTACTAGCATCAGTCTGCCCACTTCTCTGAATGCAAATGTTTTTTTGCTCAATTATGTCAAATCCTGAAGTCTAAATATCAGCTTGACTTACCGTGTCATTATTTCTGGTTCTTTCTTGTGTTTCTTTAAGGTTCTTTGAAAGAGCATTTTTAAATGAGGCTAGCTGCTTAATGCCTGTGACAGAGCCTTTCACAATCTTACAGGGCAAAACAAATATAGCAAACCTGATGTGAAGAGACACTGAACTACGACCATGGTCAGCTTGTTCTCAGAGCACCAAGAAAGAATGAGTTTCTATTACACTGTGGCAGGCAGTATTTCATGATGCTTATATTAAATGGCCAAAGCACTTTCACCAACAGATATTGGCATTTTCTAGAGAGATTTTGTTACAAAATGGGTTGTATGAGAAAGGGCATATTGTTGGCAACAAAGATCCTTGGAGCCTAATTTTTCACCTTATACCACGCACATCCCTCTACGTACTGTGCACACTAGGTAGAAAATGCTACCTCCTGGAAGGATGGCATAAATGAGAAAGTAAGAATAGCCATTACAGAAGCGTAACTATAATAGTTGTGCCTCCTGCTCATTAGATAGTAAATATAGGAGTAGTCAGCAAATAAAATCCTTTCATCACTGTCATACAAAATTCCCACTAATTTCCATAGAGCTAGGCTGTTGGTTCAGTTTGACAGCAATGATCAGATAGCCCAGCTGTGTCATTCTCAAACTGGTCAAGAACTTGATTTTGTCTGAAGTTCACATTTTCACTCTTTAATAAAAATGTGTTCTTTGCAAATGAAGGTACCAATTTGAGGTTTTTTTAATTTAATAAAAGCTCTTGCTTTGTTCATATAGTGTATGATTAGCTTTGCATTACTGAGAAACATAAACTAACGGGATTTAAAAGCATTTTATACCAAATAAACTGTGAAAGCACCTATGTTTGTGTTTCCAAAAATTAAACCTCAGATGAGATTAATTGAAAAATCCAGCCTTAAAAGCAACAAGAAGCTCCATTTCATAAAAAGCCACATATTTGGCAATGAAAACAGGTTTTGATAATTTTAATGAGGGGAAGAAAGTGAAAATAAGCGAGTTTGAACTTCTGGGTTCACATAAAGCTGCTGTATTTCATATGCCTTTAGTTATGGAGCACAAAGGCAATTTATCTTTTTATGTAGCCTTCAAAGTCTTGCAACAGAAAACTGTCTCTGCCAAAATGCCAGGATACATAACTGGATTCACATATGGGCTTCCCAGACCTCAGAAATGTTCAGATTCACTTTTACTTTGAACTCGTGCCAGACACTGAACTGTACAGACAGCAAAGCTCTGCTAGTGAGTTCTGCTGACCTTTGGAATCACCAGCAATTTGTTCTCAGGATGCCAGAACAAGGCTGTAGATAATACTTCACCCCTATCATGAACCATAGAATTCATATGGGGGTGTCTCTTGACATTTTTAAGTTTGAGGGTTTTTTCCTACCTACGCAGGCAGTAATTTTTTTACAGGAAGGAGACATTGACGTGATAATGCTTGCAAAGTTAGTGTTTTCTTTATCCTGGCCAAAGTCTTCTAATGAATTTATCATCCATTTTATGATCTCGCCTCCCTGAAGTTTCTTCTCAACAGGGATGAGAAGCCAGCTAGCACCCTGCAAGCTCAGGATCTGTGGTCCAGAAAAAATATTAGTAGTCCTGAACTGTGATAGTTTTATTCCAGCACCAGTTGTACCTTACAGTGTTAAGGCTTAATTAAATATTGGCCTGGTTAACCTTCTGATTCCACCTTTTGGAGCAGGTGGAATTTTCATTTCCTCTATTCTTCCTGTGAAACACTCTCCCATCTTGCCACCACTGCACATACATATATCCCTTTGAATTAAATTGTCCTACAGTTGCAGATAGGAAAAGGTGAGTAATCTGTCTTATGAGACAGAAGAGAAGCAAAAATCCTCTCTTTTTTGTTAAAACAGAGATGGGGGACATAGTAAAGTAGAACAAGGCCCTTCAATCTAGCCAGTGGTAGGTTAAACATAGGTAAGATGTGATGTATCCAGTATTATGGATTACTCGTACCATCCCACACATCTACCAGGAACCTTTGGAGACCTCCTAATAAAGAAGGCTTTCTCCCAGTTGATCTCCTGGCCATATACTGCAGTGGTAAATATGTGGAAAGGCAATTTTCTCCTTCAGTCTTTGGCCTTCTCTACAAATACTGTTCCTGATGCTCACTCCAGGAGTTCATAATGGCTGCTCTCACGTGTAGCATTTGGACTTTGGAACCATCCCTATGGCATAGCTTGAGCTGGCACTAGCACCCAGCCAACACACATTCCAGACATACCTTCCTGGCAGTTAGGAAGCCAAGGATAATACATTCCTCAGGCTCCGCCACCAGTAAGGGTTCCTTTCCCTCAAATGCTGAGTCTCAGGCCCCTGCTTTGCTCATTGCCTCTGTGTAGGGATGCCTGTGCACAGCTAAACGGCTAACTGCACACTTATAAATCATTAACTGGAGCATCATTCCCTCTACTTCCTGTTAGTAGTGGGAACCAGAGGGAAATAACATCATGAGGCACTGCAGCAGACAGACTTGGGATGTTAGCTATGGCTTCCATTTACTGTTGGTGGAACTTTGCTTCTTCTGTAACCAGCCCTGTAGCTCCTTCTGCATCAACGGCCTGCACCCTGAGATTCCAAGGATTCTTGCTTACAGCCCATTTCTCTGAGACTGAATTGCATCCCAGTAAAGAGCACAACCTGCAGAGGTGTCTATGACTATATTTAAGATGCTTGTCAGCATTTGCAAATGTGCATCTTGATTAAGCACAGTCACATGGCTTTATGAAAATTGTGTTGCAAAAGCAGACTGATGTCCTAAAGTACCTGCTATAAAAGAGGAGATTAATTTGGTGTTAGCAGTGCTCTCAGTGGATTCTTCTCTCAGGTCATTAGGCTTGGTGGGGCCATCGCACAGGATGACATCTTGACTTGTATTCGGTTTTAGACTGCACAACAGGAAAGGACTGCATAAGTATTTCTCCTAACGACAGGTAGGTTCCAGTACACTGATCCCATTACTCTTCGATCAATAAGTTAGTTGTGTAAAAAATAATACTCCTAGAGAGTAGAGATTAACAGCAGTGGCTTGTTTCTCTGCTGGACACTGTGTGAACTCTTCTAAGCTCTACAGGTACACTTGGGGCTGTAAAATAATTCCAGATCTGCTTATCTGCTTGTCTGCTTCAGTCTTAGCCACATGCCCCTGTCCTGATAGTGCCCTCTTAGAGCCTCACCAAGTCATTTTTCCAACCTAACCACTGATCGACAAAGCATCCACTGCACTGCATTACACCCATATTAATGTTGTAGCATAGTGGCAGTGCTGTTGAACTACCTAGTGAAACAGGCAGGGATAACTACCTGTCAATCTACAGCCAAAAGAGAAATGTCAGTGTCATGGTGTTGATACAGTAACTGGCAGAGACACTTCTCACACAGGCACGCTCTGTGTAACTTTAAATACAACCTACGTTCAACAGCTTCTGCTTAAAGCAGGTTGCCACTGAAAAAAGCTGACAATACACCATAATACTGATGGCTAAGTTCAATATCTAGGCAAAAAAAATCTGGTATAACCCATACAACATCCACCAAAGCAGGTCTGCAGGCTAGGGCAGATGTCAGCATCTGGAATGGTGTCTAGTTCCAGAGGGTCTTGAACACTTCAAACCAACTATTTGTAATCACAGAATTCCTAGTGATAAACAAGAAACAAGGATTTGCATTCCCTTAATTGGTGTAATACGCAATCCACATATAGCTGTAGCATATTGCCATAGGTGACTGACTCCCTTTTTATAGATTAGGTTTAGAGCCAGCTCCAGTCTTTGGTTGATAAATGACCTCTAGAGGACCTTCCTTCATTCTTTAGGTGCTGAGCTCTCTTTAGTAAGAACAGAGGCTCCCCGACAACGACTTGGAGCAAAAGCTGGATGAAAGGGGGTATAATTCACCATGAATTAAACCAGGCACTGGGGATGCTGTATGAATAGGAATGATGGGGGCTTGCATATAAAAAAAAGCACCTGGCAGTACATTAATCAAAGGATATGCTCCCTTATATTTGTAAATATTTAATTGAAGTTGCACACAAAGTGGGTGACAACAATGCTTCAGCTCTGAAGCTGTTTTGACAGGCATCCAGTTCTATCTCAGACCCAACTTACAGCAGTGGATTAAGAGGGGTGGGGGAAGGATATTCCTACCTTATTCTCGCCACAAAATCACACAAGTATTTTGCATGGCCTGTTTGAATTCCTGTTACAGATCTTACTCTTAAAAATCCCTTGCAGAGCAAATATTTAATGTATTCTTATATGTTTGTATGCTTACATGCTTGCAAGAGACAGTGCCCATATGCAAAACTGCTTCTGCATTTATGCATACATTTATGCTTTTGTGCATGCATATGGGGATTAGCATGTAGAATTAGTTCTTTTTCTAATCCTAGTGAAATGTGGTAGGACCATTACTGCCAAGAAAGGGAACTTTCATCTCCTTCATATTATTCTTCACTAATGGGCTGTGCCTCAGTAATTATAGCTCTGGAAGGAAAAAAGTTGACCTGGGCTTACCTATTGTAGAGCTACCATGGAGATAGGATATTAGCATTGCTGTGGAGATGAAAGCACAGGCAAGTTATATGGATTCTAGTAACTGCTGAAAAACATATGAACTATGTTTAAGATGTGAGGTCTCAGTTCCTGACTCCGTCCAAGGAAAGTACTACCTATGCACAGCACAGCTGCAAAAGATGCTGTGGCAACTCCACAGCTGGCAGACAGCCTTCCCAAAGCACAGGTTCAGCTATAGACTCCTATTCTGTCACCTTGCTTTCCTCTTCCTCCTTTCCTTGCTTTAATTTTACTGTTCATGAGGTATCCAGTTCTTCAGGTGATGGAGACAGCCATGTACCCTTATGTAGCTGTTTTCAGCCCCTTTTCAGTCTCCAGGAGAAAAAGTGACCAATTGAAATACTTCCCCCCATGCTGCCACCCCTCCAGAATATTGGGATCCGAAATGCCTGACTTTAATATCAACCAGCACTAAGATACCACAGTAGATTCTCAGATTTGCCTGTTCAGTGATTTCCCCCCTCCAACACACTTCATCTATTCCACTGATAGAAAGAACCTAGAAATCACCTACTGTTCATAAACATCAGAGAGACAAGAAGATGTATGGGCATGGATAACACATTAGAGAGAGCTGTGCCTCTACAACAATCCCACCAAGCTATTAGGAAATGAGACAGCAGTAGGTGCACAGGTTGAATCCAGCATGACTCCATAATGCAGCTGGAGATTATTTCCTGTACCAGCATATTTCCAGTACTAGCACAGGCGATAGGGCTGCTTGCATGACAGCCCCAGCATGGAAACTGCTTTTGAACAGCTCACCAACAACATGCAATTGAAAAGCCACAGTTTGGAGACTTCTGAGATAACAGAAATCAGATCTTTGAATTGCTGCTATTATCAAATCCCAGCAATGCAATAACCAAACTCAGTCAAACCTGCTACATGTCTAACTCCTGGGAGTCTGCAGGATTAAGGTTTTAATGTGTATATCTCCTGGACATGCTGTCAGCACATTTTCTTTTCATGAAAGCTTTCCTAGTATGTGGTGTCAGGTCTTAAGCTGTCAAAAACATATATATCCCAAAACTGAGGAAGGACAATGTGGCTATACTAGTGCCTAAATTTCTCATCTTTGCTTTTGCAAAGAACATTATGATTTTCCATGGGGGCAAGAAAACCATCTACACATTGCCCCATTCCTCCAGCACACCTGGAAATACAGATCCCTCTTGCAGAGCATAAACCACTTTGCTCTTTGACCATTTCTGCCTTTTTTTCCTCCATTCTGGGCACTTCAGCTCCATTCCATCACTGTAATTTTTCTGTAGGAGGTGGCAGATAGGAGCACAAGCTGATTTTTTCTAACTGAAAATCCAGAAATCTAACTTAAGACAACCTAGATGCTCGTTTCAACACTGTCCTTCACAGCTTAGTACCCTCAACCTTTCTCACTTCAGAAAAGAAAACCTTAGCACTGTAGCATTACCTGAGTATCCCCTCAGGTAAAACAGTGCTCTAGAAGTCAGCAACGGTGGCCAGAAAATAGCTATTTTAGTAATAATGATGGGCTACTCACCTAGCCCCAAGCTGAGCTTCCTGTTGCAGTCCATCTTCATCACAAATCCTTTTGGATTTATTGGACATTAGCAATGTCTCCTTGGACTGCAGCTTCTCCCATGAATCCTCAGCAAACCACTATTATTACCTGTATGATTCAAGAAATCCAGAACAGCATTCTAACAATAGCACATATCTGTTAGGAAAAGGGTGTGAATTTTAAGTTATAAAAAGCTAACCAAAGCCATTAATACCTAGATCAGCAAAAGCTGGGCTAAATGGCCTTAGAGGGTCCTTGTAGTCTTTCACTCCTGCACACTTATACCATCAAGCATCCACAGCACTTGTTTTGTGCTGACAGACATCACTGCACACACTGTATTGTAACTCAGAAATTTTGGTACTAAAATCACAATTATTTAGCCTCTTACAACAGTGGCAAAACCCTCTCCCATCACATAGGAAAATCCTTTGCAGAAGACCCCTTCCCTCTGTTAATTCCATACTACCCAGTACCACAACAACTTCCACTTGCAGCCCTTGGGATTCAAGGCAAAATACTTCATCAGTAAGTATAAAGACATTAACCACAGAAACACTGACTCTAGCAGAGCTTCCCCTATGCAAAGCTAAACAAGCCCCTCAATACCCCTTTCTCAAAGCTGGATCCCTGACC
Organism: Nestor notabilis; assembly: GCF_000696875.1. Lineage (NCBI taxonomy): Eukaryota > Metazoa > Chordata > Aves > Psittaciformes > Psittacidae > Nestor > Nestor notabilis. Next base: position 11,108 of record NW_009919681.1, read on the forward strand.
TCTGTGAGGGTTGCAGGTATTAAGCACTTTTGGGAACTAGCACACCTGTTTCACATCCTAAATGTGGTTGAAGGTGCATCTCTTTAGCAATCAGCTTTGAAAACCTCACCTTAATTTCTTGTCTAGAACTTTGTAAGCACTTGCAAGAGGACACTTGAAGCACTGGAGGCTCTGTTCCTTTGCCAGGTATTACTTGTCAGGAAAGCATAGCAACCCCCATAGGGAGGGATGGCATGGGACTCGTGCCTTCTAGTTCTTGTTCTGCTACTGAGACATCCTGGATACACTTGTTCATGAGTCAGCATCTGAATTTCTTTACTTATGAAATGTGGCTAAACATCCCAATTTTCAGTTTAGTATTTTGATTTTTTTTCAAAATACTTTGAATGAGACATGCTAAGAAAGTAGTGAACATTATTACCTGCTGGCACATTTTTCATGTCATTTTTTAGCCTAGCAGTGTATATTCCCAAGACATGCCGTCCCTACAAACACACAGAGAAATCAAACCTATTCTATTTCTGAAGCTTCATCCTGACAGGTTTATGAAAGAAATGTTGGTTCTTGCCCAATTGCCTGATGCTTCTCTGTTAAGAAATTTCATCTCAAAGTAGTGTCTTGTGTATAGAGCCAGTTTTGTTTCTTACAAGATTTCAGGTTTCTTTCCCTGAAAGCTGGTGTGGAAATACATATACATCCATGCATATGTAGCATGGGTATGTTATGCATACATTTCCATGTTCGTATGAAGTCCAAGTTCTGGCTGCACAGAAAGACCTGAAAAATTCACAGTTGTAATGTGGTACTTTAAAAAGTGGAACTCCCTGAAAGCAAAGAAATTAGATAAAAGGAGCAACTAAAAGGACAAAAACTTGGAAACTTCAAGAAAATATCACTATCTGAGATAGAAATAAACTGTATAGTAGACATTGTGTAAAGACAGCAATCACACTTAGATGTGGGAGCAGCAAAAATGAAGAGTGGAAGTCATCTGGTGAAAATAAAGAGCAATGTAAATTCTGACAAGTGGCAACATATAAGATGGGTTAAAAGGTATTTTTTTTATATTGTAAATCTATCACAGTTGATGGTATTGGTAGAAAAGCAAGATATAAAGTTACTGCAGAAAAGCTGTGCATCCCTTAGGTTGATGTGCTATGGAGCAGGACAGGGATGTTCCTGATCAGATCATTCCTTATACAGGGTTGGTCTAAGGAAATCTCAGGTTCAGGAAGGATGTCTCAGAGAAAGTATCATTGCTCAGAAGAAAGGGGTTTAGCACAAATCAGTGCAATGAACAGTAATGACTTGCTGGGAGCAGATGACACTCACCTAGGTGTTCAGAGGCAGCTCAGCTGCTGAGTGAGCTCAGTAAGTGCTGCTTAAATCACTACAGTGCCAGAGCTGCAGGAAAGTACAAACACACTCTAAAAGGCATCCAGATGAGCAATTTGATTTCTTCCATACCCAGGGTTGGAAGAAATATGTAATGAAAATGGAAGAAGTAGACTGAGGAATAAATATCATTTATAGGGGCTGAGTCAGAGTTTAAGTACAGTCTCCTAGAGGTCTCTGAAGAAGCCCATGATGATCCAGCTGGTGACCCACTCGGTATAGTTATCTAAGCTACAGTTGTGTTCACTAGACCCATTTGTCTTGGTTGTTTTCCAAAGCAAACCAGGGCAAGGATCAATAACCTATATTGTGAAGTGAAGCTTTACAGAGCCAGAAGGGTGTTTGAGTTCTGCAGTATAAGCTTTCTAAAAGCTTTTAGGAGGACCCTCTATTCTGCTCTTGTGAGACCTCACTTGGAGTATTGTCTACAGTTCTGGTGTCCTCAACATAAAAAGGACATGCAGCTGCTGGAGCAAGTCCAGAGGAGGCCACAAGGATGATCAGGGGCTGGAGCACCTCCTGTATGGAGACAGGCTGTGAAAGTTGGGGCTGTTCAGCCCGGATAAGAGAAGGCTGCGTGGAGACCTCATAGCAGCCTTCCAATATCTGAAGGGGGCCTACAAGGATGCTGGGGAGGGACTCTTCATTAGGGACTCTAGTGGTAGGACAAGGGGTAGTGGCTTTAAACTTAAACAGGGGAACTTTAGGTTAGATATAAGAAAGAAGTTCTTCACAGTGAGGGTGGTGAGGCACTGGAGTGGGTTGCCCAAGGAAGTTGTGAATGCTCCAACTCTGGAGGTGTTCAAGGCCAGGCTGGACAGAGCCTTGGGCGACATAGTTTAGTGTGTGGTGTCCCTGCTCATGGCAGGGGGGTTGGAACTAGATAATCTTAAGGTCCTTTCCAGCCCTAACTATTCTGTGATTCAATGACTCATTAATAAAAGAAATCCTAAGGCCTAAAAGCTCTTTAGCAGAAAACAGTGCAGGTAAATGTCTCATTTTCCTAATGGGCCATCAGAACACCTCAGAAACCTATTGTGGCATCTGTATGTATAATTTAGAAGGAGGAGGTGAATAGTGAAGTACCAAGCTGCAGATGCTAAAACAGTCTTGAGATAGTTTAAGCTAAAACTGATGCATCCCTTCTTGGCATGGATTACAGGACAGACTTCATGCTTGCAAGCATTTTCTGCAGGAAACAGTTACTGGTCTGCACTGTGTAGACAGTGATCAAATGGGCTGTGAGTGTTGATGGGGAGTTCCTCACTGTTTCTGGAAGCATGTCCCACTTGTGCAAATGGCAAACCACTAGAGAGCAGCATCAGATTGGGACTTTTGTGTGCTTGTAAATAAAACAATGCATTAGCGTGATGTTTGCAACTAGATAATGGTTTCACATCAGGTTTTGTCAGAACCAGGGAAGCTGTAGACCAGCCAGTCCTATGTAACTCACCCCATGGATACTTTGATACTCAAATATACTGAAACTAACCTTTGTAGCTTGTCTCCATGAACCCAACTTTTCCCATGCATTAAGCTCAAAAAATACAGTGAAGGTCTCTTCAGCCTACAACTACTGCAAACCAGACAAAACCAAGTTGGATGTAAAAGCTCTAGCTGATTCTTGTCTCTAACCATCATCTCAGGCTAAGGCTCACTGATTCCTGTAGTTATCTCCAGTGCAGTCTTTGGAGGTGTGCTTTTCCTTTCTAACATTCCAATACCATTCTGACACGGGAAAGGTAGAAGATAAATGGTGGTAAAATAGCAGAGATTACACTGCTGCAGGAGTGGTTTAGGAGAAACAGAGTCCAACACACATTGGTTTCAAACTAATTTTAGCATATCTCAGTATTTACACTAGAGATTTTGTATTTAAAAGGAATTTAAAGGAAAGCCTTTAAATAAAAATGTACCTAAAATGTGGAACTATGTCAATATGCACTATGGCATAAGATGCCCTAACCTACAGTTAAATCAACTCATTACCTTAAAATAATTAGTCTTAGACCAATTAGACTTATCATTCAAGTCTTTGTGTATCAAGGTTATGCTATGATACCTTTTCTATGAAAGGTTTGCTTTTGCTGCCGGGTAACTGGGACAAAGTAAGGACTTAAAAAAATCTTATTTTTGTGATTTTGACCTTTTCTAAAAAAGCCAAAACATTTTTTCACCCTAGATCAAGGTCAGTGATTTAATTATTCTAAACTAATTATCTGACTTGCAACTGAAAAGCAGGAAAGCTCATTTTCTTCTCTCAATCAGTAAATAATGAAGCATGAATTGTATGCATTCGCTAATCCTAACATCCCAAAGGACACAATGCCTGTAATCAGATAGCTGTTAAATAACATAATTATAAACACAAAGGAAGTGGTGTACATGTTTTTATCATTTAACTCTTTTTTTCCAGCCTTTTACAATGTAGTGTAATAGTTTCATTTAATGGTTCTAAAGTTATTTTAAACTGCTCTTCAGCAGTATCTGGTTTCTGTCTAAATGTAGCATAAAACAAAACAGGTTTAAAAGGAATTATCATGTAGTAAGTGCAATACTTTCTATTATTGTGACTTAAAAAATAGGACTCACTGTAGTAAGAACAACTGGCCTGTTTAAACATGTGGAGAGAACTGAATCCTCCTGAAAAGTAGTAACTTTCTTAAGGTGAATACACAGCTGAGTTAAGCCAACTCCTTGTTCACTAGCAATTGTCTGAGAAACTGAGCATCAGAGTGATATTCCACTGCATCCTTAGACAATCACATGGGCTTTCACTCTCCTGAACTTTGTTTTCCTCGAGGTTCATACATTCTAATGCTTTAGGCAGGGAAAGTGCCTTCTATGCTTTCTCGTTATGGGAGGATCATTGCGCTGATATTCCTGTTGCTTCTGATGATATCTGTTCTAGATACAGAGGTAGGAAAAAAATCTATGCTTAAGCACTGACAGGTGTTTTGTTTTTCTACCTTTGTAATTTAATATTATGCCAAGAGGGACTTTGGTTACATAGTGAAAGAAGTCCTCATTCTCTGTCATAGAATGAAGGTGAAATTAAGGAACCATCACTAAGAACATGATAAATATTGTGTGAAATTACTAACAAGCAGCAGTGATAAAATACGTGGCAGATCAAGGACAGTGTGGCTAAGAATGAGAAATTACTAAAGACAGTGTAAGAAAAGGCAAACAGGAGAAAGAATGCGAGTTACAGCTGTGTAGTCGAACTATTTGGATAGATAATAAACCAAGCCCTGAACATTATTCTGCTGGAACATTAAAGCAGACAAAGAGCATCAAAAAGGAAATTTGCATTTGAGACAACTTTTGATAATGTGTTATCAGATGATGTGAGACTCTGGTCTGTTAATTAGACTTGAAAAATACCCAATTCTTTCTGGCAGTCAGGAAAATGAATTAAACCATGTGATAAATCTCCTGAGTCAAGGAATGGATATGCAAAACTGCATGGCAGAACTTCAAAGGACCCTTCCATCCCTTCTTGCTGGAGTGACCCAGCTCCAGGTTCTGAACAGTCATCTGGTCTTGTTCTCTTGTTTTTATTGTCTTAACTTCTGCTGTCTCCCCTGTCATTTATGATGTGCAGCAGCAGAAATGTCCTCTTGTGACTTCCTCTGTCTTTCTTTTGAATTTTGAATAGACATGGAGGTTGCTCAGAACTGTATGGGAGGAGCTCTGGTTACCAATGCAACGAACTAATGAAGACTTCTGAACTTCATCGTCTTATCAGCCAAAGCAAAAGGAGTTCTTTACATCTGCTCCTCATTATTGCAGTATAATCTATGTGGAAATTATAACTGTAGATGAATTGTGGAAGTCACAAAAATGTGGAATATTTGAGAAAGTTTAGGAACAAACTGTTAGTAGGGTAAAATGAAAATATTAGTAGCAAAGATTTACGTAATATCCGCTAAAAGTTTGCTAGCAAAGTACTTAAAAACAAAGAACCAGCCCATACATCTATCTGGAAAGACACTCTCTGTCATCTTGATCTGCTCTGAACCACATAGATTCCCCTGAATTCTGCCTTTGCAGGTAATTCCAAAGGTTTTCTTGCCTGCTTCTTAAAGATCTGACACAGCAAATCCCTATGATTTTATAGCACCCAAATATTTGTGCAGGGGCTGAAGGTGGGAGGAAAAAGCAACCCCTGCCTGCCTATGGTGGTATTCATGTGGCTTCAACATGAATATTCCCATTGTGTGGCTTACTCTGACAGTGTGGGTTTTCTAGGACTATTTTCTATTCTAGGACTTTTTTCTATTCATGGACATCAAAGGAAGGAGAGCTTCCCAGGTGGGAAGCCAAAACTTTGGGAGCTGGTGGTTTTATTTATCTGTAGGCTCCAGCAAGACACACAGTCACTGCCAGCGTTGATTAGATTGCAAGATATGGTACAGGAAAAACAATTCCAACCAACAATCAGACTCATCGCTGGCTCCAGCAGATTTCCAGTGCTCCTGGCCAGCAGTGCCTGGCTGAGAGCTGTGCACAGAGGGGGCAGGCTGACAGAGCAAGGTGGCTCCTGGTAGCAAGCTGAGGAGTTTCCAGGGCAGGTAGTCAGTGTGGATAGACCAGAGTTCACTGACATTGACTTTTGCTGTAAACAGACTGCTACCACATAGCCTGTCCCTTGCTCAGCAGTAAGGGGACCTGCAGCAGCTCATGGGTGCTTGTTAGAATTAAAGATGAGTCACTTTAAGGTTGCTGGGGTTTCTTTCCTATTGCTCCACTTCCTCTGTTTTCTGAAGATAAATAAGAAATGAGAGCCTGGAAATTCTCCTGAGAGGTCCTGCAGCTTGTTTGTTTTGTGAAAATACTTCTTGTTATCTAATTTTGTTACACTTGTCAACCACAGCAGCAGCTTTCCCATAAAACTTGCCCCAAGTAAACTAGCCACAGCTTTGAGAACGGAGCTGCAGAGCAGAGAAGATCATCTCGGAAACGTGGAGATGAAGTACTTTCTTCTGCCAACTCATTTAGCATTTCTTTATAGCTTTGCACTGGGTAAACCTGTCCAGGTGTGTCCCTGCTCGCAGATGCTGAGAATTTACATTGCTGCTGCTGAGTTGCTCTATCTTAAAATTAGTTACAAGCTTTTACTGCTGTGATTCTACATAACGGAAGTTTTATGCTATGGAGATAAGCATGTATTAAAATATATGCTTTTTTTTTCCAGATAGCTACAAGAAACAGTGACTTAGGTGAGTTTGATTGTAATTATTATATAAATAACTAGGGTTTGGTGGGGCTGCTTCTCTATACCTCATGCTCATTATTCAGGATGTTTTTCTCTCTGAAGTTATTTTCCAGCATCAGTGGAAAACAATTCACAGAACTCAGATGTGTTTTACAGTCACATTCAGTGTGATTATTTATGCTGTCATGATACAAAAATTAAGAAGACTTATTGAGCAATTGCTACATGAAATGTTCTTTTCCATATGTAGCCTCAGAAAATCAGGATACTTTTCACTTTGATTTCTTTCCTATGTGATAAGGCATTTCCCTGCCTGCTGTACCCAAGACTGTTGCACATTTTGTGCATACCTCTTGTCTGTGAAATGTATTCCAAGTATTTTGGAGTTAGAACTGTCTTATGTTAAATCCACATATTATTATGTCATGATGTCTTAGGTTAAATTAACAGATAACCTGGGAATTAATCTTGCATGAATTCAATATACATGATAAAAATAGTAATTTTTTTTGTATGATTCATCCCATGTTTGCAGAGGTCAGTTATGATTTTCTTTAATTCCACAAGCTCTATTGAAGAGAGCAATGACTTGTAATACTTAGCCTTCCACTCTGAAGGCTCCTAAAGCTTCTTAAGATGAAGTATACTTAGTCATGACTTTGATTACAGCTGCACTATGACATCTATATTAATATTAATCTCTTCTATCCAGGAAGCAAGGCAGACTTAACTAGTCTTAGCATACTATGAATGCTCCATTCACTTGATCTTAATATACTAATCCTTTTTCACATTACTGGGAAATGAACTTCAGTGAAGGCACAGAAGCTTAGTTAGTGTATACCTCTCACCTCCCTTTTGCACATCCATTTCCTCCTCAGTGCCTTAATGTTCATTATTTTCTTCACCTGCCAGGCAGTGAAATAGCTGTATATAAAGGAGAAATCCTCCTGAGAAGAGGACGGCGCAGTGCAATTAACTGTGAGAGCTGTTTATGGCCCAAGTCACAGGATGGACTAGTCAAGGTCCCAATTAACATCTCTTCTGATTTCTGTGAGTGTATACCAATGGCTGCTGTGAAGTGATTTTCTTCCTGTTTTGTGTTTGTGTGGCATGCACCAAAAGCAGTCTTTGTCCAAATGAGGATCTACTGACATGTCTCTGCTAATCTGCTAGCCCTGTGGTAGACTGGCTAAAACTCCAGACATTTCACCTACAGACACTAAAATGTGTGGTTACTTGGGCAATAGTTACATAAATACCAGCTAACTAATTTTAGCTTGTTCCTGTTAGCTACAATGCACTTTGATATTTAGCAAGTACAGGAGAAGAAATATAATTTGTTCACATTATGAATGTAATTTTGTCAAGATTACCACTAGGAGCACTTTTTCAACATGCAGATTTTCTTTCAAATCTTCCATAGGTATATTCCCACACTAGAAATCCTCTAGGGGCAAAAAGAAAGGAAAAATCCTTGGAGATTTTCCCTTATTATTTCCCTCTAGTCAGTCAATAGCTCTGTTCTGTGCAAAAGGCTGCAGGACCAATGCCTTAATCTAGAAGACTTCGTATGGGCTGTGCAGGTCTTCCATCTCTCCCCTGCCGAGGCTTCCATATAGACCCTTCATAGATGATCTTACCTTGAAATAAAATGCATGGGAGTGAAAAACAGCCTGTGCCTGATTCCCATTCCTGGAGAAAGGGAATCTGTGTTATCATTTGAGCTGAGGAAAGCCCAGTCTCTCTGTTATCTGGGTTGCTCCTCTGCCCATGTGCTTCCAGAATTGGAGCATATACCCTTGTGGTTAGGTGAGGGTCATTCTGTCTACCTCCTTCTCTTCAGACTTTAAAGATGAGGAAATTGAGATACAAATCAGTTGTAGATGATAACTGACTAAGCCAAATGAGGCCAGAATGTTTCAAATGAGATAAACACTAATTTTATTTGGTACTTTAATAGGAACACTGTAACCTTCAGAGCCTCTGAACGCTGGCTGGCCCAGGTGATTCCAAGGGGTGTGTGGATATTTCTGATGAACAAAATAGGGGTTTTGGTGCTTAGCTTCAGGCAGATGGCCCATTTGGGTTACTGTAATCCAACTATTTGTATCTGAAACTGTCATTTTTTGAATCTAATGGAAGAAATAATGCCAGTCTTTTGCTTTCCATCAGCTGTCTCCTATAGAATACGCAGAAGGGCCAGCCACGATTCTTGCATCTCCCTTTAAAAGTACAATCAACTCCAAGATTTCTGAAGGCTTTGTGCCCTTTTCTTTATTCTGCTTCTCTGATAAAAAGCCAATGAGTGCTGTGAAGTTTTAAAGGAATGCACCCCATCAATGCCCCTTCTTGATTAACCAAGGAGGCTTTCTCCTGGCCTCTTTCTCTTTCTAGCCATGACAGAGAGGTCTTGGATTGCTGATGCTCTGCAAGAGATTTCCACACTGACCTGTGTGCAGTTTGTAAACCGCACTACAGAAAAGGACTATGTGTATGTTGAACGTGGGCAGAGGTAAGCTCCCGATCTCCTGAGAGCAAAAGCACACAAAAGGTCTTTCAGCTGCTTTTCTGGTTTCACTTGGATTTAAGTAATTGCCCTTTTTCATTCTAAGAGTCAAGATTCAGAGAACAGGTATAATCCTTCATTCTTCCTTAGGCATACTGGGAGTTACATCAGTTAATGGACTGCAGGAATATATGTATGTGTGGACTTAATGGGCTATAATTCAAAATGAGGTCTTTTCCTTAATTGTTGTAAAAAAATTAAAGGAGTACAATTGTTTCAGGTTCTTTGCTTAACTACTTAAACTGCTTCATTTATCATATCACATATCATTCATATAAACATGATCTCATATATCATTGAAATAAAGCTTCAAAGGCTTTATTTCCACCTCTGGGTAGTTTGGCAGCTTTTGGAAGCCTAGATATCTCACACCAGCGTGTCCCTTTCCATGGCTGCACACCTGGAGGCCCTTGGTGGCACAATCAGTACATCCATTTCTTTGCATTTGCTGAATGTGATCAGTTTGGTTATTGATTGCCTGTTCTTAGCTGCTGGTCTTACTTTGGAAAAATTGGAGGACGTCAAGCAGTGGGCCTGGTGAAAAATGGTTGCATGGATAAAGGAGCAATTCAGCATGAAATGAACCACGCACTGGGCTTCATCCATGAACAGGCACGGAGCGATCGGGACAGGTTTGTCAAGATTATGTGGGAACATATTGTGGCAGGTATGTCCACTAAATCTTAGAGAAAACATACACTTTTAGATGGAGAATGTTTCTCCTGGGAACAGCAATGCAAATAAGAATCATGATTAATGCGAGCTGAATTGCAGCAGCAGCACATTAAGTGTGATGGAATTTCTAGTTCAGTGTTCGTACTATGGGAATTTCTGTGGCTACACCTTATGCTAGTGTGGTCCTCCAAGGCAGACACAGCTTAAAATTAGCCCTACCTTATGTCCAAAATATCAAGATCATCAGAAATGCAAACTGTTGTAGCAGAGACTTGGCCAAAGGAGGAAAGACTATGGGACTTTCAGCTGAGGTGGGGTAAAACACAGTAGTCAGAGATCGTGGTGGATCAGCTCTACTTTGGGGAAAGCCATGGAAATAGGGAAGGCAGTGGGTGGGCATCTTGGCAGTGGCAGTGAGTGAAATGCACATAGCCTAAAATGTGAACAAGAGACACCGTGGAGACAATGGAAGCACATGCAGCCATCAGCATGTGCAAAATTCTGGGACCTGGCATGATGTGAGAGGAATTATTTCTTCCTTGAGCGGAGAGTAATACACATGAAAGAAGAAGCCATGAAAAGAAGGAGCAATGGGGAGCAATCAGGATTGGTAGATCTGTAAAGAGAAAGGAAGTGGATGTTATTTAGGGAAAGGCATGCAGGATGAATAGTTTGGGCATGTGCCCCTGATCTGTGTGCTGGTAAGATGGGAGCACATACAGGGCTCCTGACTCTGTGGAGGGTAGAAAGAATGTTAGGAGGTCCCAGGGAAAGTGTGGAAGTGGTAAGAAGAAGGAAAGTAGGGGAAGAAAGGATGCAAGGAATCATTTATCTGACAGCTCTAAGGGAGCTGGTCACCCCAGAAACTGTAAAAAGATAGTAGTGTATTTAGTTCATTATAGAATAATAGTAGTTAATGAGGCTGGACAGTTGAATACCAGATTCTAAGTAGTCTCTTCAACAAATAAGATATTCAACTCTTCAGTGTCATGCACAGCTGAAAATGTATCTATCTTTTTCTCCAGATGGAACTTGATTGTTTTTATTACAAATTCCTAAACACACTGTTCTCCAAACTTTTTTTCAGCTATTCCCATGATATCCTAAGTAAATTCCATTTGTGCTCTTCTTTATTGAGGTTTTAGCTCTACTGTTAAGATGTAATTCTACTATGAATTGTTTGCCCTTGTACAACAAGGGCATGCTATGTTTGACATGCTAGCAAAGGATGTGCTAGGAAAGAGGAGTTGAAAACATGAAGTTACACCAAAGATACCAGACATGCATAAAGTCTTATGCAAGGTTTGCTGGGGGCAGTCCACAGGTTCAGGTGTCATCACTCCTAAAGGATACAGAGGTAACCAAGCTGTGGTTCAGGCACAATATCATAAAAGCATGAAAGAGGAGGAAGAGGTGAAGATGACAAGACCATGCAAAGGAAGATGGGGTGTATCTTCAGTGTTTTAACAGTATTCACCCAGAGTGGAGGCTGAGAAGATTGATGTGACAAGGGAGTTGAAATGCAGAGTGTGTGCAGCACCAGCACTGTAAGACAATGCAAAGCTGTGCAGGGCAAAGGAAATTAAGCATCAGTTATGTTTGTGAGGACTGTTAGTATGCATCTCCTGTAAAAACATGCTGCTCTTAACAGTGCTGAAGGCAGAGCTTCCGCTGACCTCCATGATGCAGAACTAGACCTCAGGACCTTGTGCAGCTTCCCAGCTCTCCCACACAAGCTGTTTTTCTCTTGCCAGGACTCCAGTGGTGTGGATGTTTGCTGGGTTTTGCTTTTACCCAGCAATTTACCTTGGAAGCCATCCTACTTCTTCGTTTGGATAAAATGCAGCCTCATGGGTTGTTCTCCACTTTGCTACTTGAAATTCAGCTTGTTTTTCCCAAACTTTGGAGGAAGAAAAAAATTGTACTCAGAGCCTTCAGCCAAAGCTTCATTTTCAACTCTTCTGAGTCATTACACTTAGATTCTGGCAGAGGTAGATTTTTTTTAGAGTGGAAAAGATAGGGTAAGTCCCTACACATGTGCAGGTCTATACAGCCAAATCTCTCTGGCATGTGATGAGGCAGTTACTAGTGTGCTGGCAGCACCTCTGCACAGCCAGGCTGCTGTTCTTTCTCTTCTTTTAGCAAATCAATTCAGCAAATTACTTACGTGCCAAACAGTAGTCATATGCTTAAATGTTTCACTGCATTTGAACTGTGTTCTCTGTTCATCACCTCAAAAGAAGCTGTGCACTTGCTGATAATTCTTTCTGAAGTCAGTTTAACAGATAAGAGTAGCTGAGATAAAACCAGCAGAGTCAGGAAAGCCAATGCTGTTGAGAACCAGTTTGAGCCTTAGCTGAGGTTTTCGAGCTATGAAAAGCTCCAAACTCATGTTTATTCCCAAACTTTCTGTAATTCAGGATTTTGAAGCTTTTCTTTGTGTTTCCTAGCCCTCACTGGGACCAGTGCTGATGGACATTACTGGAAGAGGCTGGCTCTGACTGCAAACCTGCCAGCCAAGTTCTGTAGCCTGCAGAGATTTTTCTGACAAAGTGTCCAATCCTGAACTCTTGTCCAGATGGTTTGTGGTTTACAAACCACTAGTTACAATAATGAAGGTACAGATGTTGAACTGGAAAGAAGTGCTCAGTGGCTAGGGCATTAGCCTCAAGGCTAGGCTGACTGAACTCAGCTCCCTGCTCTGACATTGCTTGCTCATCTGTCTTACCATGGACAAGAAAACTGGGGTGCAATTCATATTGATGCTTTCCAGACAATGGAGAGAAAGAAATAGGTATCTTCAGATGACACTATCTCCCACTGTGTCTCTCCTCTCCCTCTCCTCTGGCTATCCTAGGAACCTTGATGAACAGCTTTAGTGCCTAGCTTAGAGAAATAAAGCTGGGCCCCAGTCCTGTGTCAGTGTAACACTTTCTTAGTTCATACGTTCTTCTTACAACTAAACAGATGAAAACTGGCACAGGGTGCCCAGGGAAGCTCGGGCTGCCCCATCCCTGGCAGTGTTCAAGGCCAGGTTGGATGGGGCTTGGAGCAACCTACTCTAGTGAAAGGTGTCCCTGCTCATGGCAGGGAGTTGGAACTGGATGAGCTTTAAGGTCTCTTTTGACTCTAATCATTCTGCGGTGCTCAGCAGCTGTGATGAGAGGGGCTATATTAGCAGCTATATTCAGAGTGTTTCTAGCTGATCTTACTGAGTCCCCTTACTTCATGTGAGTCATATCACTTCACCGGAGTCACTGCTGATGGGTTGGGTTTCACCAGAGATGGGGCCAGAACATGGCTGATAAGATGTCCTTTAGGGCAAGTGACAGGCAAACCTTTCTCTTGTGGTCTTATAATCCTTTGGTGGAAGGAGTTAGCAAGGCAGGCTGGTGGTCACCCCCATATACCTTTGGATTTTTGATCTAGGTGGTAAGCCAGATTACCCTCTCAAAGTATGGATGCAGCTTTGGAGACATAAATTGGATGCTTACAATGTTAAAGACAATGCACTGAAATGTATTTGGAGCCACCCTAACGAAGATGGATAGATGAATACCTTTAAGAGTGGAATGGATTCATTGATTATAAAAAATCTTTTGACTTATTTGATTCTGAAACTTACTAGATAGAGTGAAAATGAGTTCCCATGGACTTCAAAAAGCTCTGGTGGGTTTGATAGATCCAAGATCTCGTAAGAACAAGTATTGTGTGTTACTGTTAAGATCATGACAGCAGGCAGCGTACTGTTTGAGCAGCAGTAATTGTTCTGAATGAAATGTTGTTTTTCTACCTTAAAGGAGAACAAGGGAACTTTGGAAAAGTGAATTCCAAAAATCTGGGCCTTCCCTATGACTACTCTTCAGTGATGCACTATGGCGCGTAAGTTGTTTTCTGAGATGCCTTTTCAAAGGAGCTAACAACTTTCAGATCTTCTGCTCAGATCTAGGAAGAAGGAATTGCTCCTTCCCAAAAGGGAATGCTTTTTGCTGTTCACTTAACTAAATTAATGTTCATAATTAAGGGTGAGCATGTTTCCTTTGTCATCAGGATTCTTGGAAAACAGAGTTGATATGGATAGAAGAAAAAATTAGGACATCTTCTTTCATTGTACTCCTGTCTCTTGGTAGAGGCCTTTGACATGGCTGTGGTCCAGAGCCTAACTCTACTGAGTCACTGATTTAACAGTTCTCAAGTCTAAATGATTTCATTAACAAAGTAACAGCTGATCAGACAACAATATTTAGGGTCAGAGAGAAGAAAGATGGAATTTCTTTCCATCATTAAGATGTTTTGTGCTGCCTCATGCACATCTGGGAACACTAAGGTTGCGTTTTAGTACATAATGTACAAGCTTCCCCTCTCTTTCCACTAGCAAGTCACAACTTCTGAACAAAACCATGAAATAAAACTTGTCTAGCCAGAGGCAGGAAACTGCAGATGGCAAATGAACAATTAGTAACTGAGACAGAACTGCTTCTGCCCCTCTGCCTCTGGAACCATGAAGGTGGGATTCAGTTCATTTTGCTAGGATGTTGGTGAAAGCTCTGCTCACTTGGGACAGTGCAGCTTTTTCTTGTCTCGTGCTTTCAGCTGCTGCTCACAATGTCTGCCATGCTGATCCTCTTCAGGGAAGACTAAGATTATGCAGTTAGAGAACTTCACTGTTTAAGAGAAATGTGATTTTCTTATTTCTACAGGTATGATTTCTCCAGCACTCCAGGGAAACAAACTATTGTACCAGTTCCTGACCCCTCTATACCCATTGGGCAGAGAGAAGGGCTGAGTAACTTGGATGTAGCTAAAATCAACAGGCTCTACAAGTGCAGTAAGTGCTGTAGATAGAAGGTACATGAATCCTCAGACAGCTGATGTCTGTAGGCACTGTCAGACATCCCCCAAAGGAACTCAGCCCACAGTCCTTTGAATACATCTCTCTCTTGCCCTACAAGAGGGCTGTTATGCACATGGAAACAGAACTGTCTCTGTGTCAAGCTGCTGCTGCTGCCTTGGAAATGGCAATTTACTTTGAATAACTGACTGTCATTCTGAGTTATCCTCACTTAGTCCCTGCTCTCTGACATAAGCAAAACCCATCAGAGAAATCATGGTTGCTATCTCTGTCAACTTCTCACTTCAGGAAAGATCTGAAGGTTGCAAAGCACATAAGCTATCCTCAGCCATAATTATAGCATAAAGTCACGTGCGTCAGTAGTGCCAGCAGGTTTGTGATTTCTTTCAATTGGAAAATGACTGCAGGGCTATAAGTACGGGTGCCATTTAGGCTGATCAGAACATCCTCTTGGAGGGAAATTCCCCAGACTTTTTGTATAGTTTTCTATTTCCTTACCTACATCCATCACTATTGTATCTTAAGGTCTATAAATACCTTAAGTATTCCTCTGTAGCAGGAACTCTGCAGTTGAGATGCACAAAACACAGCTAAAACACCATGCTCCTGCAATGCAGTTTTTGCCTCAATTCCCAGTACACAGGCTAATTGATTTATATGGTATTTGACTTTCCTGAGATGTTATTCAGTTAGTTTCCACCAAAACAGCAAGAAACATTAACACAGCCTACACATTAGTGTACCAAATTCTGCTCTGAATTGTGTCAGAGCTGTTAAATAAACAGCAGTAATTAGTGGGAATCAGGATTCCTTCAGCTGGATAGTCAGGTACAGAAATCATTCCTGAGAGTGGTTCCTCCCAAATTCCGAACTTCAGATAAGACAAGTTTACAATTTAAGTGTCAGATCTCAAAGACAGTGATAATTTAATTGTACTAATAAAGTGATAATAAAGACAGTGACAGTATTTGGTGATATTTATTCTTGATATGTAGAGCTGGAAACAATTCTTACTTCAATACCCTTATAATGTAATTTCACAATTGGAGCTGTATGTTTTGGAAGAAAAGGGCTAAATTAAAAAAAACAAGGACAACTCAGGGGCTAAAAAAAGGACAAAATGTCCAGTTGTCCCAGGGAAAGCAGGGAGCAAGAGAAGAATGTCAAATTCCTATGTTCAGATGTCATATTCATAACTTTTAATCTGGGGACTTACACATAGCACAATAAATGGAGACCACATGTGGAAAGCCAAAGGACAGATGAAATCAGACTTTGAATACCAGTCACTAGGTCTGTAGCTTGACTTTGGTGCTCTCTTTCACTGTTCTCCTCCAGTGACTCCCTGTCTTTGCTTTGACAGAATCTAGTTTTCAAGCTTGGTTTCTGCATACATTTAGGAATACACACACATTTGCTGATGGGAATTTAAACTACTCCTGCGATTGAAGTTAAGGACGTTCATGAAAGGTCCAGGCCTTGTTTAGAAAAATTAAATTATGTGAGTGAAACCTCACTGTCTTTATAAAAACATTAGTAGCTGAAGGAGGTAAGTACCTTAACCAGCTTTATTTGCCTCACATGTTTTGAATAACATCAGCACAACTGTAAGCATTATAATTCATTTCTCTTTTCCAAGTTTGACTGATGCAAATGGTTGGAGAGACTTGTCAGTCATTCCTGGAAGACACTTGTGGAGTTTTTCTTCTCTTCAACACTGTTTGGTTCTTCCCTTCAGATTGCTGTAGCTCTGTGTTGTCTAAATCCAAAGACCTGTTCTCCTCTGTCA
This sequence comes from Nestor notabilis, assembly GCF_000696875.1. Classification (NCBI taxonomy): domain Eukaryota; kingdom Metazoa; phylum Chordata; class Aves; order Psittaciformes; family Psittacidae; genus Nestor; species Nestor notabilis. The sequence continues at coordinate 27,609 of NW_009919681.1, forward strand.
ATTACCCATCTCCGTACCCAAACAATAGCAACTGCCTGTGGCTGATCCGCACCCGTCGAAGTAAGGTAAGTTTTATTAGGGTTAAAATAGGTTTGAACCAGAGTGGCAAAGCTACACAGCATTATTTCGTTATTATGAGTATCCTCTGGAGTCATTTTCATGGAGCCAAGACATTTATTTTGTTAAGCAGTGAATTAAAAGACAGTCTCAACAATTTTCATAAGACAGATGCATTATTTAACTTGATTTTTACCCAGTTAAGATTGGATGGCTTTTCAAAGACAAGTAATAGTCAAACATCAATCACTGGGCTCAGTAAAGGGGTAACTAGGTGAAATTTTATGCTCTCTTTATATGGAAAGTAAAGTTTCAGTACTGCATGGATAGTAAAGTGAACATGAAATCCTAGTTCACTTCATAACAATTAGATGGTTTGAATCTTTCCCTGTGTATAGCTTCCAACCCAACATCTGTTTTTTTGTTTCTCAAGATTTTCCTGCAGTTTGAGGCTTTTGATCTCCAGCCCTCCTCAGACTGTTCTTCTGACTATATAAAAGTTTACGATGGAAACAGCAAGAATTCCCCTGTCTTGCTGGACAAATATTGCGGGAAGGGGCCACTGCCCTCCTTAGTGGCATCTGGATCAACAATGCTGGTAGAATTTGCCAGTGACGAGAGCATTACAGCCACAGGATTCAGAGCCTCCTACAGCAGAGGTATGAACACTCCTTTACAGAGCTTGAAGAACAGCATGAATAGCAGTTGTATGGAAGAACTGAAGATTTTGAACATATACTTCAGAGAAGTTTGTTTGTGTGTTATTCTTCACACTTCCACAGCAATTACTAATGCAGATCAGGCAATGATGGGGCTGAAGGTTAGCAGGAAACAGAAAATGGGATGTTGCATGGGCTTCATGTTAGTAATCCTGAGAATCCACCTACCTAGAGGTAGCCCCTAAGAATCCACCTACCTGGAGGCCCTGAGAGCCTCTGCTAGGCTGCTTCACATCTTTAGAATGATTTCTTTAAATAAAACCGTGCAATGACTGTAACTTACAGGAACAGTGCAGCCAAAGAGCACACAGGCTGCAGAGCTCAACAAGAAATCTCAACCAATGGACTGTAAAGCCAATACGTGAGCAATGTGTTATTGAAGATTTTGTGGCATTCAATGCAACAGGATTGGTACTAACCTTGGGTAACTTATACTCTCTGAATTAAAGACTTGTTATGTCACATGAAACACAGTGCTTACTGGGGTCACTTGAGTGTCTGTTTTACAAACATACAAGTGTCTTATGGACTGCTAGATAAAAATCTGTTGTGCTGCAACATGCTTTCAGTTAGAAGGTAGTAGCCCAAATAACTCATTATTGCCTTATTTCAACTCAAAATGCAAACTTTCTTAAAACATAAATTGAAGAAGTCTTAGAAATGTGTCATTTTTAGTCTTTTTGCATTAGTCTTGATGGAATCATTTCTAGACAGCACTAGCTCTAGGTTGGTAGTGCAGCCTTAAATACTTGAGCTAATTCTTGTCTGAAAGTGCAGTTAAGCTGTAGCCATTGGAATGCTGTGCTAATCTAGGAACACTCAATTGTAAAGACAGATATAGCTTTAGATGCAGCTGTTCCCTGTCCTCCAAAAGGTTATTTAGCAGCCATGTGTTTAGTTCCTTCAGTACAGCTGCTGATAAAAATACTAAGCAAAGAAATTAAATATGTCAGCAGCAGGTTTTCATGGTAACACATTCTTCCTTGGCTTCAAGAAAGAAAATAATATAGCATAAGCAAGCTCATTTCTGTTGCCAAAACACTCTCATTAATATGCCTTTCTCTGGTTTTCTCCTTTACTCCTCAGTGAATTGTGGAGATACTTTCACAGAGTCAAATGGAATCATCACCTCTCCAAACTACCCCAGTAAATACCCCAAAAACCGAGCATGCTTCTGGGTCATCAGTTCTCCTGTAGGATACAAGGTAATGCATGGATTTGTTAATTTGTGGGTCTCATCAGTGTTCTCTAGTGGAATCACTTTTTGCCTTGTACAATAACAGTTATAATGCCACTTTCTGAGCAGGCATTCTCGGAGTAAAAAGCTCACCACAAAAATCCAGTTTAAGAACTTATGCTGGATCTTGGTATCTGAGGTATGCAGCAAGGGAAAAAACCTTTACATGTGTGTGAACTCTTAGGAATTAGGTTTGTACCAGTAGCTTTGTTCGGAATAATCCCTAGGTAAGAGTTTCCACTAGAAAACTGAAACACTGCACAAGTGCTGCTTTTATATTTCTCTAGAGAGAAGAATCAAAGTGTGTAAGATCAATCTTGTCCCTTGCTTCTCCTTCCAATCCAAATGCCAAGGAACTAAGCAAATAATACGCTACTAATTTGCATTACAGTACGGGATGATTCTAAGATCAGGATGTTAGATGTGTTTGTGGGGCAAACACAACAAAAAATGGTGCCTGCACATAAGGAATTTAGACTATTTGTGCTTGTTACACACAAAGAGTAAGAGAAAAGGATATAACCTGGAAGCAAAGTGCTTTGATTGTATTTTCTCCAGATATCTCTGAAAATGTTATCCTTTGAGCTGGAAGATAGTGACAGATGCATCTATGACTACTTGCTTATACATGATGGAAGTCGACCTACGTCACCTGCAGTTGGCCCTTATTGTGGGACAGAGAAGGTTGCAGACTTTACTTCCACTGGGAACTTTGTGCTGGTTGAATTTCACAGTGATATAGTTTGGGAGCTGCCCGGATTTGTGATGAGTTATACATTTGGCAGGTAGTATTATACAGATGGGAGTTGGAAAACAGAGAATGAAAGTAAGAGAGCAGCTAGCAACAGGTAAAAGTCAAGATGCCACTAATCTCAGCAAGAAATATAGCTCCCTGATACCTTTTGAAAAGCTTGAAGCTTGATCTCTTAGTCTTATGGCTATGGTGGTGTAATTTACATGGGGAATTATAGACAAAAATGTTCCTGTCTGTGGGATGTCTGAGACTGGAAGCTTTCAGAAATGTTCCTGTCTGTGGGATGTCTGAGACTGGAAGCTTTTTGTTATACTATGTCCATTGCTAGTGTTGCAATAGCAGAACTGAAACTGTATAAGCAGATTTTCAAGAATTTCTACTGCTAGAAACTGTACCCATAAAACAATTCAGAATATGGCAATGTAGTAACTTTAACCTGTATTGTGACTGATGTTATTACCCAACTCTAATGTGCATTCTAATATGCATGCAGAAAAACCTTCAGACACATATTTATGCTTTGAAGCCAAGCTCAGTTATACAGTTTGTACAGGCCTTACCTTAGGCTGGAAATCACCACTTTACACTGAAGGTACAAAGTTGGATGTTTGTACAGCATCTCAACTGAAAGAACTGCACTACTCCTCTGTGAGATGAACCAGGTCAGGGAACAGATTTAACCAAAGAAACAGTTAAGAGTGGCAGGAAGAAGCAGTGAGAGAGAGGGAATCAACCTATTGTTGATGATTTGTTGTGGCCTGAGTCAGGTATTGAAATTGTCCACGGAGTATTACTAAAATAATTTGTAAACATGAGGGCTGAAAATCTAATGTGAAGTCCATTGAACATAAATGGAAACAGTAACTTTTGAGAACACAGTAGGTGTGAAGCACCTTGTCTGTAGAGAGAAATATTCCACCTGTGAGATGTCTGAAAAGAAAGAAATCTAGAGACAGCCAATACTTTGCCTTGACTTGATGTATCCAGAACTAAATGTCAATGTGAAACTGGAAGATGCCAAAGTGTAATAAATAAAAGTTCTTGCCACAATTATGCCTTTGTGAAGAAGAGCACATAAAAAATGCCAGTTTGCTTTCCTGGTGCTACAAAGGCAGCCAAGAAAATTTTGATTATGCTGACTTTTGGGTTTGGTTTGGGGTTTTTTTAAGGCCTTGTAATATTTCCCTTGTTAAGCACTGGTTAATTTTCATCCTCAGAAGAATGATAATTGATAAGTTGTGGATATCAGGACCTAGAGCTTGCTGGCATCATGGTGGTAAAGTGCATGCACAGCAGGCAACAAATATTTATAGCTTTTGCAAGCTCCTGTCTTTTGGCTATAAAAAACATTCCCTCATTTAATTTGGCTCACGTTTAAATTGGCACCTTCTTGGAAGACGTAACAATTTCAGCAGCATGAGAGACCATTAAGCTTCACAGGAGCTAATTCTTCTCCCAGAGTCTGAGGACCTTCATGGAGGTGCAAAAGTAACGATCCTGTGACAATTGTTATTGTATGCAAAGTTGAATGGGTCCCTCTTTTAAATATACAGTGCTGAGCAGGTTTTTATCATATTACTTTAGATTCCCTTCCCATGGCCTGATGTGCAGCTTTACATGAGTCCAATGTTTTAGATGTTCATCCATATTTGGTGAAGTAGGAGCCTGAGATGTGGCAATGTGACTTGACCAGGGTGCTTTACTTGTAAGCAAGCCCTTCACCAGTAATAATGTAGAAATGCACTCCTGAATGTACTTACAGGCTGAAATATAATGTGATTAATAAGTTCTCTCTTTCATAGGAAAGGCTTTTCAATCTGAGATCTAAAGGTTCTGCTCTTCATGAGTTCTGTTACAGGTCCTCGTTAAGCTCTTTCTTTAAGGGATATGCACATTAGCTGGAGCTTCCACACAGGCTCCAAACCACCTCCTGACCATGTGCAGATATCAAACCTTCAGCTTTCCTCTAATTATTGCTAAAATCTCCGGTTTTCTGCCAACGGTCTCCAGTTATACATTACTTATCTATAAATCTGTGGCCCACCAAACAGGAAAATGCAAGACACAAAATATCCCGATGAATGACATCCTTCTTACAATGACTGCTGCTCATTTTCACCCACAGTTAATTGTGAATCTTAAATGGAGAAGCTGTAGAATTCACAAACCCTGCTAAGAGCTTAGGGGTACCCAACTGCACAGTGTAAGGGGACTTATATCTCACGGACAATAATCCTCCCACAATAGGCATTGCCCATAGATAAAAAGGATTTATAAGCTTGCTTTTAACATTCATATTCTGAGATACATGAATTGAGTGACACAATGGACAGTACAGCCAAAAGTTTAGGATTCAAATACCACCATAGGAGGATTTTGTGAGGTTCTAATGAAAGTCCAGCATTAACTTAACACCCCTCGAAATTCAACATGTATGGGTTTAACCTCATAATACAGGTATCTAGCAGTGATGAATATATATGTATTCCCATATATGTAGATACCTCATGACACAAACAGGTATTACTTTAATTGCATACAAAAAAATCTGTGCTAGGAGAGATCTGCTTCCACAAGCCTGTGTGTGTGGAAAAGACAAGGGTGTTTGCATCCACGTATTCCAATCCTACCTGCTTTGGGACTGTCCAGGTTCCTATGTGGGAGGCCTTCAAGTGGTGTGCTTTTGTAGTCTGAAAGAACCAGAACAGAGCTCTGTCAATTAATGCTGTAGGAAAAAAACAACCTGGAATAAAGCATTACACAAAAAATCTACTACTCATAGGTCTTATTTTGTCTTTAATTTAAAACAAAATTTCCCTTACATAAGTAAATAACTGTGGTTGAGATGATGCTTGCTTGCATGACTAGAATCCCAGTCACAGAATCATAGAACAGTTTGGGTTGGAAGAGACCTTTAAAGGCCATCTAGTCCAATGTCTTCCCCTGCAAAGAGCAGAGACATCTTCAACTAGATCGGGTTGCTCAGAGCCCCATCCAACGTGACCTTGCACGTTTGCAGGGATGGGGCATCTACGACCTCTCTGGGCAACCTGTGCCAGTGTTTTACCACCTCATCATAAGAAATTTCTTCCTTGTATCTAGTGTGAATCTACCCTCTTCTGGTTTAAAACCATCACCCCTTGTCCTGTCACAACAAGCCCTGCTAAAATGTTTATCCCCATCTTTCATATAGGACCCCCTTTAAGTGCTGAAAGACTGCTTTAAGGTCTCCCTGGAGCCTTCTCTTCTTCAGGCTGAGCAACCCCAAGTCGCTCAGACTTTCTTCACAGGAGAGGTGCTCCATCCTTCTGATAATTTCTGTGGCCTCCTCTGGATCTGCTCCAACAGGACCATGTATTTAATGTGCTGAGGACCCCAAGGCTGGACACAGTACTTTGGGTAGGGTCTCAGGAGAGCAGAGTAGAGGGGCAGAATCACCTCCCTCACCCTTCTGGTCACGCTTCTTTTGATGCAGCGCTGGGTACAGTTGGCTTTCTGGGCTGCAAGCACACACTCCTGGCTCATGTTCAGCTCTTCATCCACCAGTACCCCAAGTCCTTCTCCTCAAGGGTACTCTCAACCCCTTACACCTTGGGACTGAGAGCTCTTGCACTCTATGGAAGGTGTCCTTAAAGATCTGCCAGCTCTGTTCTGTTCCCTTACCCCTAAGGGCAGTTTCCCAGGGATCCTATTAACTAACTCCTTGAACAGCTGGAATTTTGCTTTCCTACAGTTCAGGGTCCTGATTTTACTCTTCACCTGACTCAGGACTGCTGACAATGCCTGACAGAAAACAGAAGCAACTTTTGACATGCTGATAGTACAGTCGATTCCTCATCTAGAAGAAGAAAATGAGCCAACTGAAACAGCAAGGGAGTACTGAAACTCAGTTTTAAATTTCAATGTGGTGATGACCTGCCCTTTTTATCACCCTGAACAGCCTGGGTGACTTGGTAGGCAGACCTAGGAGGCATTTGGAATTAATCTGAACTTTCTCAGACCAAAAGTTTTCCTTTTAGGTATGTTCCATTATAGTAACAAGCCCTAAGATTATCAAGGCCAAGTCTAATACACTGGGGCACAGATTCACAGCAAGATAAAGAAGAACACAGCATTTGCAGCAATAACTATGTAGGACAGAGAATGTACAACTTCCTGTCCAACAGCTGAGTTTGGCAAGGAAAAGACTTATGAAACAAGGACCATTGAATTAATCTCTTCTACACTTCAAACAAATTGAAAACCTCATAGGCTAAGCCATCACACAGGATTTTAATAGTCAGAGTTCCTTTTATTATGGGAAACATCTGCAGGCAAGAGAAGAAATAAAGAAAAGCTGCTGCTGTTCTGCTGCCAAATAGCCTTTTGGTGCCAGGCCCCCCGTGGCAGACACCAGCAGAGGAATGGGAATGTGCCTCCACCCTCTTCTCCAGGGGAAGAAGATTCCCTTCTTTGAGGGAGCCAGGGCTTCTCCTGATCCAGCAAATTTAGCCAAGGTGCTTCTAAACAGGTAAGTTCCATTTCTTTAATTGCCTTGCTCCCTCCTGTGCACCACTATTCTGATAGGAAGGTTCTTTGGGTCACTGCTTGCATTCCGTACTGAGGAGCAGCACTCCAATTTACACCTGTCAATCTGTAGGTTGCACTATAACATTAAGATTGAAATTTCCTCTTCATCTTTTCCCGTTGACCAACTCAAATAGCAAAGACAACATCAAATGAATCCGTTTATTTAAGTTCTCTTTTTTATTTGTCTCAGTTCCTTGCTTTATGCCTTCAGTATCAGGAATTTACACGTGGTCTCTTATACAGCTGCTGGACAGGCACAAAGTTTGGCTCCCAAGTTTTAGTCAGTTTTCTTTCTGATGTTCTTTACCAGTAAAAAAAAAAACCTTTAAAGTTAGCTTTGTTCTGATATTAATGAGGGTTACTTCCTTAATAGATCCATCAGCTTCCTAATTTAATTGTGAGAGTCTTTATGGTGTGGACTTATCTATTAAACTGGAAAGGATGCAAAATGTAACTGAAGCCCATGTGATTAACAAGATGACTCATAGGAACCAGTGGTACCTAGAACTACACTAGGTAACTCTCTTAAAAACACTGTAGGACATTCACTTCTGAAGCCATGCAAACACTGGCAAAAGTGCTGTCTGGGGACTTTTTGCAATACATGTAGTGTTAGGACAAGGGGTAGTGGCTTTAAACTGAAAAGGGGAGATTTAGATTAGATATTAGGAAGAAATTCTTCCCTGTGAGGATGGTGCAGGGTGCCTAGAGAAGCTGTGGCTGCCCCATCCCTGGCAGTGTTCAAGGCCAGGTTGGACACAGGGGCTTGGAGCAACCTGCTCTAGTGGAAGGTGTCCCTGCCCATAGCAGGGGGTTGGAACTGGATGAGCTTTAAGGTCCCTTCCAACCCAAACTATTCAATGTTTCAATGATAACTGGAGTTTTGTGGTTCAGCTGATCTCATGCTCCTTGAACCAGCACCTCACCATGGTTTAAGACAAACAGGCAGAATCGCTTGAGCACAACCCTATCAGATTACAAAATACACTCTTTTTTGTCGTCATATTAACACCCAAAACCAGCTAATGGGCAAGGATCCAACGCTTTACCCACCGCAGGCCTCCCGGGACCTACCACTCCACAGCCACCATCCTCCCCAGCACCTCAGAGCCCCCCCGCCGCCGCGCTGCCTGCCGGGAAACGGAGTCTTCCCGGGCTGCCCCGCTACCGGATGGCGGCACCGGACTACAGGTACCACAGCGCATCGCGGCGCCCCGGAGCTGCTCCATGGGCACTGTAGTTTATCCGCGGGGTGCCCCGGCCGTCTGGAAGCGGGTGGGCTGCTACAGGACTACAGCTCCCGTCGGGCCGCGCTGTCAGACGGCATCGTGCGGCGCCGGCCCGGTGTGTGAGGGGCGGTGTGGCG